>NW_021319803.1:363420-409447 GCF_001605985.2 Dendrobium catenatum
GTCTCCTCACATAGCCCGCTTGTCCGTCTCCACTGTCTCCCGTTCTCATAATTATAAAAGTAGAGGGGTGTTTTGTCAAAAAAAAAAGAAGTTAATAAGTAATAAAAAACGTTTTAAACATGTACTGTTAACTTGAAGATCTGCTCCATTGTATCTTTGATCCAAGCATAAATATTTTATTTGAAGCCCTCACGTCCTTGTATCTTTGATCTGGGTGGGAATAATTTGATTTGAAGACCTCACGCTGTCTTATCTTTGATCTAGGCGAGAAGAACAATGGTAAGTGTCGTCCCAACCTCCCTTTGCGGGAGGGAACATTGGTAGGCTGTCTGATTTTCAAGAAAATGTTAAATAAAATAAATAATAATAAATACAAATATATTATAAAATAATAGATATCAAAGACATGCGTTGTTGTATTTTTGATCCAAGCAAGAATGTTTAATTTGATGACTCGCGCCATTATATCTTTGATCCGGGCAGGAAGAATTTGATTTTTTGACCTTTGCCCTCATATCTTTGATCTGGGCGAGAAGCGTAATGGCAAGCGTCGTCCCAACCCCCTTTGCAAGGTGGGGATGCTGGGGCCAATCAAATTGAAAATGACAAAGGACCCCCACATTTAATTAAATTAATAATAATAATAATAATAATAATAATAATATTTATGCTTAGAAGACGCTACACTCCTCTTGAAGAATTGATATATACTTTTGGAGGTCCTTGTTCATTTGCAATTCTTCTCTTGTTTATATTGATACTCTTAACATTCCTTTTAAGTGCTTTAAGAATAATAATAAAAAAAAATTTGAAACTTCAAATCATATTTAAAATGATGGTTCATCTTCCTTTCCAAATCTTCTATCACTGGCTGAGAGCTCAGGAAACTCAAAAGTCATATGCATAGGCTGTATTTCAAAGAATGTATTTAAGAATCTTTTTTTGCCTTGAAACAAATTTTAAAATAGCTTGAGCTGCATAAAGGTCAAACTCAAACCTAACTTTCTTATAGAGAATTCATCTTGATTAATGTTCTTCATAACTCTATTCCATTGTTTTTTTTTTTAATGTTCTATTTAACTCTATTCCATTGTTATCTAAGATATTATAATGACTTTCAGAAGAATCTTAGCATTTGTTTAGGACCCTCCTAAAAACCAAGCAATCTTATAGAAGCTTATGTTTCCTTGGTTTGGATTGAACCCAATTCAATTCAAACACTTTTCCTATGCATGTGCTTTGTTGTAGCACTCTTTCTAAGTTTTATATAAAGGTTCTCTAATGATTTGGAAAGGATTATGGATTAGTATTAACCTAGTTTAGAGCCAAAATCTAGAGTTCTCCTCTATTTGTTTGGCCTAAAATTCAACAAATGATTCCAAGTATAGGGCTTTAATTCTAGTACTTTAATTTATTTGACCCAAATCAAGAAAATGAGTTTACTCATTAAACTTCCAAGTTAAAGGATTTCTTCATTGATTTCAACTCCCAAAGTTTGATGTGTGAAAAGCATTATGCAAAAATCGTGAATGAAATATAAGTATGAATGCATTATGTTGACGTAACAATCAAAAGGATAATGTATCATATATAGACAAATACAAATATATTATGCAAGTGCAAAAATGCAAAATACATCATGCATATATATACAAGCATTAATCAATGTGCTAAACTCATTACCTAAATATGCTAAAATAAATTCTGCATGTGCTCTGATCTTTATATCAAGCTCCTAAATGCAAGATCTGAGAATGCTTTGTGGATTTGCCAAAAATGTTCAAATGTCCCAATGATGTCTGCTTGGAAGGCTAATCTTAACAGGAGAGGATCATGCTTTTTAAATGCATCCAAAATTCAAAAAAATACAAATATTTAAAATAACTTAAATGTCACCCCAATGATGTCCATATTGATAGAAAATCTCAACTGGAGGGAACCCTTTTAAAATACTTGTAAACCCTAATGAAAATACAAATCTTTTAATGTCATTGCAAAATCACCTTGATGATAGCCTCGTTGAGTGTAAATCTCAACTGGAGGGGTCAATGCTCAAATTTTATTAAAATTTCAAAATCTAATATCTACTAAATTCTAAACATTTAAATGAAAATTTAATCACAAAAAATTAAAATTAAAATTCATTTACACTTTGCATCGGTTTGGCGAGGATGATAAATTGAAGAATAATTTCAGCTCACAAAGAATAAATGTCTTGTGGAATGTATTACTACAATTCATTCTCAGTTGATTCATTGTCAGCAAGGACATGGTACGTGTCATCTTACCGGGTGATTTTGCTGCAAAATGACACCACTATATTACGGTCACGGCCAAAACTCTTATGCTTTTTAATGGTTAAAAGCTCATGAAGTAATGAATTATAGGGTGTACTCTATAAGATATAAAGCTCTCTATTAGCTAAGGTTGACTTAAATTCATCACCTTAAACAAACATCCACCCTAGGTTTACACGGTATTTTTGGACGAAGCAACCCATGATTATCAACAAGGTTCCTTCTGTCAGGTTTGGTCAACTACCTCCTACGACTAAGTATACCACTGAGTATGATAGCCCAGGATGACGGAACCATGGGATCTTGATCGGTCCTGTACTCCCGTTATCATTTTCTCATCACCCACTTTAAGTATATGATGATAAATTTCAAATCTTAAATTCCAAAATTTAAAACCAATTTAAAATTCCTAAAGTTATTGCTACTATACGCTGGGTACTTAGTGCCTATCTTACGACTAGCCTTAATTGAAAGTTCTCTTTCGTTATCGGGGGTAATTAACCATAGCTCATATTATAAAGTCCTCGAAAAATGAGGGCGAAATCTCTGGGTAGTGTTTTATCTAAAACCTAATTTGTCTTTTGAAAATATACCTCAGAACCTAAATCTGTTAAAACTCTCCCTGTCAATAAAAGGAGGCGCAAAGAGGTCGGGACATGAATTTTCAAAGTCCACAACTAAATGCTTTCTTTCCTAATTTTGTATCTCATATTTAGTCTCCTCCCTTCCCAAAAGCTAGAGCTCTTTTAGAGCTCTAGGAATGGGTAAGCTCTGTTGTTTATTTATCTTCAGTGAAAGTAAAGAAAAGAAAGCCTATGATTGAATTATTTCAACTTAGTGAGCATTTAGCTACACAAAGTTAACAGGGTACCTTAGAAGGCACTCAATCTTTAGTAGATTGTCTAATGGAGCAAGATCTAACTTTCTAATTGAGATACAAGTCTAGCTAAAGGGCTAAAGAATAGTGTATTAGGTACATATGATGAATCGATTATTTGAAATGGGCCCATTCCTTAGACTTCAAAAAGAAAAGGCTCAACAAAATATGGCCAAGTCCCCATTAGTATGATAAAAGAGAGTGGGAAAAGTAGCTACAAATATAGGGAAAAAGAAAGAGTGGCTCTCTAAAAGACTTGAGCACTCCATAGCTGTACAAAAGAGCATCCCATAAAAAAGATGGGGCTATAACTCTGTATTTAATGAGACACTGCCCAGAGATTGCATCTTCATTTTGCAAGGACTTTATAATATGATTGAAGGTTTTTCATTGATGTAAATCCCTATCATTTATTATATATCTCAATCACAAGTGAAACCTTGTGATTAAAGTTAGTCGGTATACTGTTGATATTTAGCTTATGACAACAACGATATGATTTGAAATGAAAAAAAAAAAATCTTTATTATCCTATTGGGGAATCATGACAAACATGATCAAGAACTTGTATTTCCATCATCCCAAGTAATTGTAGGTTGTAATCAACTCGATCTGTTGAGGTAGAAACCCAACCTAGTTGAAGTTTCCTAATTAAAAATTAGGGTTATGTTGTTCAAGGAGAGGGGTAGATGCTTGCCTAAGGGGCTAATTTTAAGATTACCTTGGCTAACAGAGGGTTTTGTGTCCTATTAGGTGTAATATCTACTTTGGCCTGATAGGCCTTGCTGTTAGAACTTCCGCATTTTTTGTAGGTATCTGAGAATATTTTGTATGCATGTGAATGCCTGAATTCTGTTCTAAAGTGTCCCAAGAGTCTTTGTAGATGAAAGTTCGGTTTAGGAATTTTCTCTTGGGTCACCGCGGCGCTGTGATACTAAGCTTTGTCTTTTAAGAGAATTAAGGGTGACATTGTGGCACTAAGTTTTGGCGCTACGGTGTCGTTCCCTCTGTTGAGAGTGCTGTGGGGCTAGGGTTCTAAACGTCGCGACGCAGATCAATATTTTATAAAAATATCAAAATCCACTTTAAAATCCTTTTGGCAAAAACCCCCCTCTCACCCTTAGGTCGTCTTAGAGAGAGAAAGAGTGAAAGTTGGGTTCATGTGACTTTTGTCTGTATTCTGTTGTCAGCTTAATTCTGAGAGTTGTCCGGAATGAGGTGGGTTGCATTCTGTTTATTTCAGTTTTTAATATTTCGATAATCTTAAGATTTTTTTGATTAAATTTATAAATTCGTAGCGTAAAATAGGGATAATTTTACATTTATTAAACTTTCACCGTGTAACTTTCTGTATGTTATAAATATGAGTATTATAGACATTTTAGTATTTTTTTTAATTTTCACCGGGTAGATTGGAATGTGCGTTATTTTTAGCAATTTGGAAAATACTTCTGACAAAAATAAATATTGTAGTATATTTAAGGCTTCAAAATAGTGTTCTGAACAATCTCTAGTAATTTGGTGCTATTATGAAAATATGAAATTTCAACCTAGTTTGTTAAATATTTTTGTTGCTAGTACAACATTCTATGATATTTTGCATTATAATTATTTTCATTTATTATGTTGAAATGCAATTATATATGTGATTATCTTCTTGAAGTGTATGATTCTAAAGAGTTCTAATGTTTGGAGGAAGTTATGTTGTGTTGGAAGTACTTAGAGTCATAAGGGCCTAAATATTTGAATATTTATTGTGCTAAGCATTTAGGCTATATAAGGTCTTATTTTCTGATATGCTAGCACATGGAGTAATAAGAGCTTAAGTTTTAATATCTATTTCTATTGGGTGGCATAAGGGCCTACGAGAAATCGGTTCAATTCTATTTTGATATATGAAGTGCTTTTTTATTTATATTTTATGCAAGTTTCATTTTATTTTAGTTATTTATTAGCTTTACGCTATTAAGTATAATAGTTTGTTAATACTGCTTTTAATTCAGTTAAATAAATATTGGGTTAAATATTAAAAATTTAGATTAGTGGGTATGACTTGCTGAACTGTATTGGCTTACACTCAGGGCAAGGGTAAGGAGTCATTTGAGTAGGCGTGAGATTGTAGGTTTTAATAGTCTGAGTCTGTATAGGTTTTTTTTTTTTTTTTTTTTTTGATTTTATATAGTCATGACTATTCTCTACTATATTTTATTTTATATGTAGTTATGTTCTGTATTATAGAGATTTTGTTGTATATACATTTTGAAGATGAATAGAAATGTAAAATTGTGGACAAGCATATTTTTTATTTATTGGAAGTTAATTAGTAGCCCTATTGTCTGTTGATAATTAAAGAAATTTGAAAAATACTCTAAATTAGATCGTGGGCTTGGTCTATCACCATCAAATATGATATAACCCATTCTATCTGTGGGTTATATTGGGTTGGGTTATGACATTTGGTGCACCTTATAATTTACAACTCTAATGATGAGTCATATGAAAACATCTAGGATTTGGCCTTAATTGTAATACAATGGTGACATTTTGTCGTAAATCATCTAGTTAGGGTATGCATGCTTTTTTTTTTGGTTTAAGATCTTTGAGAGTAATTATATGAATGCACTTGACATGATATGGCTCTTTGTGAGCTTTGATCAAACTTAAAGTTGTCATCCTTGATAAGCCGGTGAGGTGAATGGATGGATAGTTAGTTGCACTTAAGCTTTAAACCAATTAGTACCCGAGTTTTTTTAGGTTTTATAAATTTTCTTGTATTATTTTTTTGTGAGGATTTAAGCTCGAAGTAACTTATTTTTGGCTTTGAGGGTATTCCCTTACATTTAGAGTTGTTAACAAGACCATAAGTGGGGAGAATTATCATTTTTGTAATTGAGAGTTTGATCTTTGGAATGGATCACTCTGATTATGATATACGTCGGCTGCACCCATCATAGGGGTATTTTTATTATTACTCTTTTTTTTGGAACTATGTTAACTCTGCCTACTTGTTTTTATAAAGCAATTACACACTTTCCAAAATGAGAAAATTTTAGTTCGATTTCTTTTTAATCTATACAATATTTTGATGTTCAAATTTGATCATTGGCACATTTATCAAAGGACTCATGGGTGTATTGACTTTAACATGATTTTCCTTTTACATTGCATACATGTCTTTTGGATGCATTGTGTAGTGCATTTTTATGGTTTATAATGCACTTGTGCACTTTTTAATGGGTCTACATGGTGTACTTGCATGCTTCTTAATGGTCTTGCACATTTTCTTGTTTTTTTTTTGGATATTTGCATGCTTTTCAATATACTTGTGCACTTTTCAATGCGCATGTATTATGCACTTTTATGTTTTCCAATGCATTTGCACAGTGTACTTGCATGCTTTTAATTTACTTGCGCACTTTTTGAAGTACCTTCATGGTGCACTTGTATACTTTTCAGCGCACATGCATAGTGTACTTGCTTTTAGAATGGTCGTACGCTTATTATAGTAGTTGCATACTTTTTGAGGTGTTTGCACACTTTTAAAGGGGTTGCATGTTTCTTTAGAGAATTGCACACTTCTCAAGGCATATGTATGCTTCTCTAGGCAATGCTTTTTGAGGCGGTGTCATAGTTGTCAAGGCAATGACACACTTCTTTAGGCAACGACACACTTCCAATGGTGGTTGCATGCCTCTTGAGGCAATGACATGTTTCTCGAGACGATGACACTTGAGTTTGAAAGTTATATTATGATGCGTGCATGCTTTAAAAAAAATTTGATATAGGATTGTTTGCGCGATGTTGTTGAAATGTGCGTAAAGATTCATTTTGAATTTTTAAAGACCGCATTTGCCTTCTATCCACTTGTGAGTGCGTGTTGAGCATTCAATGGTGTTTGCTTGCTTTCTAGGCTCTTATTGTGCATTCAAACAGCGCATTTTTTTCATGCATTTAGTCTTAGTGAGTGCTTAGATAGACTATCACAATGGCATTCATTTTCCCTTAAATAATGGCTCTCACTTAGTCATTTTTATGTTCAATCATAGTTCATGGTTTTGAGTGCTTTGGAAGTTGGTGAGAGGTCCTGTTTGTGCTCGTAGGTGTGCTGTTGTGTTCTCCATTGTCCAATTATGTGTTCCATTTTTTTTTTCAATTTTTATGATATTAAATCTTGAATTTATATATTTGCATTGTTGATTTGCTGGGTTTACAGGGAGGCTTGGATGTGATTGGGTGAGAGGGAACCCGATCGAAGGAGATGATGATAAGGATGGGGCTTGTGAGCGTTGGAGTTAGGAAGGAATGGGAGTTCTTAGAGAGCGACGAAGGGTATGGGGCACGTAGGAGCCTGAACAAGAGTGCTGGGAGACGGGATAGATGGGACTTCATGTATCATGAGGGGTACAAACTCTATAGGAATTGTGGGACATTAATTATGAATGTAAGGATTTTGGATTTTTTTAAAATAATAATATTGCTTTTAATATTATGTTAACTTTATGCATTTAAAAAAATAAGTTATATGTGCGTATTGATTTCTCACAAAATTTTCTTGCTCATGCATATCAAAATACATATCTTTGCCTCCCGCAAAAGTAAATTTCATATTTTGTTGTAATATGATAACCTATGTAACATGGGTGTTCTTTTTGCATAATTTTGACGAAAGAGATGTGTCTGCGTACATGTTGTGAATAGTTGGCTTTCAAGCAATTTTTCATCATAGTTAAGGCTCTTTGAACTCAATTTGTATGACATCACATCTATTATTTGTTTTTTTGGTTGAATAGAGTAGATGTAATTTTTTTGGTAATTTTGATGTTCTGGATGCATTGGCGCAGTCTATTTTTCTAATTGGTTGTGTTCGAGTGATTTCAATTGCGATTAAGCCATTTTGAACCTAATGTGATATGGTGTTAGTTGGCTGTCGTTCGATATAATTAGGTGCATGATTATATGAAGGTCAACAATATTATAACCACGTGCATTTCAAATATCAAAATGATATGGATTTTTTGTTGATCATTGATGTAGTCCTATTATAATTTAGAACTCTTTGATCATCCCGCAACAAATTATCATAGAAGATATTGAACCATTGTAAATTTGTTCAATAACTTCAACATAGGGCTATTTCTAGTACTAGTTGCTGCGTCATTATACATATATTTCTTTTTTTTTTTTGGAGATAAATCACGGTAAATCCCTTGTCATTAATAGAAAGAAAAGAACATATCTTTAATTTCTTAAGCAGCCATTTTAGGACATTTTTTCCTCATCAACCCACTATTTCCCAATACTGCTAGTTCTCGATCACTTGTCGTTGGTGGCTTTGATGGTGATTACCGCTAAATTCTGTGTAACTTGTCTTCCATCTCATTGATTAAAGAAAAAGAACACAACTTTAATTGCTTAAGCAGACATTTTAGGACATTTTTTTCTCATTATCACTCATTGAATTTTTTGTAGCTTGTCTTCCATCTCATTTTCTTGATGGTAATTTAACCCTTATGGTCGGCATTTCCCAATGCTAATGTCATATTTCTCTTCCACTTGCTTCATATTTACCCATTCCTCCCCACTTGTCATCTTTGGATGATCCAATGGTTGGTAATGTTCATTCTGCCCTATGGGGCATCCGTACCCCATAATAAAATAAATTTAATTCAACCAAATATTGAATGGGGGAATTTCTGTTAAAATTATAAATTTTGTTATTGAGTTCATAAGGAAATGATATTTTTATCCTTCAGGGTAATATATTATCTTTCTTATGCTGCACTCGATCACAAAATATGCAATCCGTTGAGGATGACAAAAATTCTCCAACTGAGGTGATTGATGATTCATGTTTGTTCTGAAGTGGAGTTGTTTGATGTTTCCAGTTCGGTCTAATTACAAGAATATATCAGAAGTTTATCCAATTTAGTGGATAAAAGTTTCAGCTAGTATTTTCTTATCGGGGCACCAATTGAGAAAAAAATCTTTCTCAATTCTTTAAGATTTACTCGATTCCAAGCTAGAAGTAATAACTCTTCTGATGATTTTAGCATTCTAAACTTAGTAGGTATGTAATCATTGATATGCTTCTCGCCTTTTCGACGTTTTTAAATATTGGTCATGAACTGCTTTTTCTCCACATAATAATTGCAATGCGGCTGTGCTGTAACCTGTTACAGAATGTTAATAAAAAATATTTGCGTTGACACACTAAATTTTTTGTTGCAGGTGATATATTTATGATAGAGAATGAAAACAGCTGCTAATTGTACTTTTTTTAAAAAATAAGACACTAACTCTTAACTTCTATGATACAGGTCGGATACTATTTTGCTCCTAGTGGTAAACCCTATCCTGATAATTGGATTGAAACCGATGTTGTTTATGAACATGAAGGAACACTATTTTCAAGGCAAGTGTTATGCATACTGATTGATTAGGTGGATAGTTATATTGTGCTTGCCAAAGATTTTGAGCAGTTCTCTTACCTTGCTCATTTGATAGTAGTTCATTTTTTTTTATTAAATTATTTTTGACACAATTCTAAAACTCAATATTGATTGGATATACAATTTGTGCGCATTGATTAACTTTAGTTATTTTATTTTCTATTTTCTAATGATATTGGTGCTTATCAAAGTGGAATATGTTTTTTGTTGTTGATGGGTTTGGTTTGATATTTCGATTTAACTTGTCATATTCACTAATTCAACACAAGTTACAATCCCTTATTTCAACATTTTCACTGTTTGTAGTATTATGGATTCCCACTGGTTTCGGTTTTCTGCTCTATCGCTTGAACTCGGGTGCCTGTATTGTGCAGCGGCTGATTACTCTGAATCTACTGTAGCTGAGATTGGCTCCCATTTTTTCTTTATGCGCATATTTACGTCTTGTATTATAGTTAGGAGTTTGTGTGTTGATTACTGCTACCTGCACCGTAAAGGAGATTCAATGTTTTATTTTTATAATTGTTCCTAACGTGCTCTATTTTACCTTCATTATGCGTGTTCAGCTGATTTTATGTATGTGCACATGTCTAGTGGGTTTCCAGCCACCGGTAGTTTCCTTCTATGTGAAATTCTATTGTAGTAAGCATTATATCTTGCTATATTTGCTCAAGCTGGGCTTGAAAAATCTTTGTTTGGGTTGGAATTCATGATTATTGAATTGAGTAGTTGCAGTTTTAGGCTTACGGTTTTGGCAAAAATACTTATGTTTTCTCCTTTTTTTTTATGATATATTAGACCACTAAGGCATATATGAATTCAACTTGTTTGTCTGTGTTGAATGTGATTTCTTAAGAGTAAGGTGCATGCCTTGATGGTAATTTCCGGTGTAAGTCTTCTTGTACCCTTGTAAGGTAGTTAACACTTAAGTGATTTTTCTCTTTTATTTCTTTTTTTTTTTAGTTGTAGGTTTGCATGTGTGAGTGAGATTTTGTCAAATTTGATACACTAGAATTTTTAATTTTGATTAATCACAATTGCTGCATTGCTTTTATTCAACCTTAGATTTTCTTGGGAATGATTGTGGTAATTTTTTTTTTGTTTTTTGATTTCTCATGTAAAAGGGTTGAAACTTTGCCTAAACTTAGAGTTAATGGACTGCCAATTTTTATCTCGTGTGCTTCTTTGTTTATCACTTTTTGGGCTTGCATTAGTAAGTTCTAATCTCTAAGATGTTCTGCATTAGATTTGATTTGAGATCGTATAGGTGCATTATCATGACCACTAGAAATATGTCATAATAGCTAAGTCAATGAAAAAACATAATAAAGAAGTAATTTAAGCAAGAGTAAGGTATGATTTTAGACAAATACAATGCAACTTTCAGAAGGTCAACATTATCTACCTGCATTTGAAAGTTGATTGATAATTTAAAAGACGTTAAACGTTACCATCCATTTGATTCCAAAAGAGTGGAATTTTCTAACACAAAATTAGCGAAACATGCTTTATCTTATTAGTATAGTGGCATAATTAAAAAAAAATCTGCATGGGTTAGCCTAAAACATAACACAAAGAGCAATATCTATGATTCAGTAAATGTAAGGATCAACTGAAAGAATAGTTTAAGCATTTTAATTAAATTGAATTTAGTGTTGTTTGAATATTATGATAGGCTATGAGTCTTCTAGCTATGCATCATTTATCTCGAGACTATTTTATTATCGTTATCATTTTTATTAAAAGTCTTAGTTAATAGGTTTTGAATGAATTAAGCCACAATAATTCAAAAAAATGTTATGTGAGGTTTTATCCAAAACTTTTATTATTGAGGAATATTACAAATATTCTATTAGGGCTATCATACTTGTAATCAAAGTGGCTAAAGACAAAGACATATTATTCTCTTCTCTAAGGCCAACAAACACATCGACACAAGAATCATGCTTAATCTAAACTAATCTAATCATATTGAGGAAATTATAATTTATTAATATTATTTTGATGACTTATTATTAAATGCAAATTATTGTTGACCTACATTACGTGCGTAAAGGAGCGAAGTAGGAGACAAAAGCGACACGCACATCTACGCGACACATCACTTGAAAGGTTAAATGACGTCCAATCGTCGAACGGATTGCGCCGTTGCGACCAGAACGTTGAATTCTCCTAAGTCGAAGTATCTCGCAGTCGAAGCTCGACCGGTCAAAATCGGTGACTGACACCCAAAAATGACACGCGATGTCACTCGAACGACGTCCGATTACTAAACAAACTTCGCCATGTATTAGCAACGTCCTAGCAACATCCTCAATACTCAAATGTGTCTGTCAATTCGTTCAATTAAAGTTGCTCGAGTAGTTAGAGCGGGTCACTATACATCGATGTAGGACGTAACCCAAATGACGTCTAATTACAAAACAGATTGTGCCGTTGCGTTCAGAACGTTCAAATCAGCTAAAAGAGATTATAAATTCGCTCAACATAAATTATGCGCGCGAATCAACACATTTCTCGAGACGATGACACAAATTTTGAGAATTGCTACAAAAAGCGAGACAAATTTTTCTGTTATGAATTCTATTATTTTTATTATAAATAAAGAAAAACAAAAAAAAAATCAAAATCAGATCTTACCGAACGTTCGGCATCGTTCGCTTCATGTCGACAACGTGCTTGACGATGTCATCCGTTCTTCCTCTCGCACAACTCCTCACACGATCTCTGGCTTGGCTTTAATGGAAACAAATGAGAGTTGTTATCCGACTATAGCCTTTAATTCGAAAGCCTCCTCAAGCCTTTAATGGAAACAAATGAAATTTTTGACCCATTTATTAAGCAAGTTTGGTTTGGGTTGACTATATTCATGTCGGATAAATTTCAGGTTGAATCACCCATCTACTCATTTTGACACCCCTATTTATACATTTGACATCATGCTCATATTCATCTAATGGTGACATCAAGCTTTGTGTTGAGATTCTTATGAACATTTTTTTTTACCTCATTTTTCCTTAAAAATTAAGAGATTCTTATGAACATACGTTCATCTATGTTGATATCATACTTTATAGTGATATCCTTTATGAGTTTTTATACTTTGGTGTGACCCATGCTCTATCCAGGAATCCTTATATGTATTATATTTGTGTATTTAATTTTTTTTATGATATGAGTGTACTAGGATTTGTATCAGTATAATCATTCTTATACATAATGGAATGTATGCGACAAAAAAGAAAATTCTCTTCCTAAGTTTTCCTTAAATTTCATTATAAGGAAAGGGGCATATATATATATATATATATATATTTCCAACCTCTTCAGCAGGGCATCAGACGACATGTATCTCGTCCTCATTTGAGTCAATATAGTGTTTTATGCCTAGATCCCCTATAAATTGGATTTATATGGATTGACATCTTGTGTCAACATCCTTACAAATTGTATTTATATAAAATTTTTGTGCTAGGATGCATGGATTCAGACATAGGATATGACTATTATTGAAAATGTAGGGCATGAACATGATATTTTTTTAATATTTTTAAAATTAAAAATAATGCATATAAATTTGATCAAATTTGTTACAATTTGATTTTTTTATGATTGAAATCCTAAACAATGTGTCTTTCATTTAATCTCAGATTTTCTTGCAAATCTCAGATTTTGACAATTTTTGTATTTTAATTTGGTGGGAGTTTTTTGTTTTTTTAAATTTTATTTTATTTTGTATGAAAAGGGATGAAATGTTTCCTAAATTAAGAGTTGGTGGACTGCAAATTTTTAATCTATCATTTTTTCTATTTATGCATTTCATTTCAGATTTGTATTTGTATGCCTTAGACCATAAGACTTCCTGCCTCACTGGTAAACTTGTACCAAATTCTTGATATTGAATTTCGCTGAAGCAATGCATTTCCTAGTAAGAATGCGGAGAAAGAAGAATGTCTGATCCAATAGTGTAGTTTAAGGCTGCAGCAGGGGATGATGAAAAGTAAATGCTATTTATCTATAAGTTGTTTGTTGCTCATCATCTCTCTCTCTTTTTCTTTCTCTCAAATCATGAGAGAAGTTTTTTCCAATATTAACTGATGTCCTTTCAAATCTATTTGAACCTGTGACATGATAGCTGGTACAGACAGAAATGGTCATTTTATTAATTGAATTAATTCGTTTGTCAGACAATGTATTTTAGTGTGATGGACTTGTCTTTTTAGATTTTTGTTCTATCAGTTTTAATAAAGTTATCAGTTTTTGTTATGTGCAGTTGAAAAATTTTCTACACGTGCGTTTAAATGAATTTTCTAATGTGTTTCAGGTCTGGTAATTCCGTTAATGGAAATCCCGGAGTTTCAAGTGGTGATGAAACAGTATGTAATGAGCAGCAAATCATATTACTTCTTCTTGGAGAATTAGGGTAGATCAGCAGTTCCTAATGTCACCTAACTAATGAGCATGATCTTACTTGTGATAGGCTTTTTAATACAGGTACCCTATAACTCCCTCTCTTGGTGCAAGACATGGCTGGGATCTAAAGTGAACATAACTAGGGCTCCGCAGGTATCTTACTTAGTTTATAATCCCAAAATTGTTGTTAGTTGTTCCAACTTGTTGTTAAACTACCATGTTTTAAGCAGAACGAATTGAGGTAAGAGATTTTGTCTATTATGTATTAATCCGTCATAGAATCTTGGAAAAGGTTACTGATAATTCATTTTCTATGGACATTCTTTTATTCTTACTCTCTTATGTAACAATAACAATATCGAACGTGTCAGCTTCTTGAACTTTTCATACATCTAATTTTCTCCTAGATTCATGAAAAAATAGAAGATAGGAGGACTATAATTTCTAGGTGCTTACACTCTACTTAACATAAATAGCTCAATTGAATTTGTTGCTTAACATGAGAACTCTGGACCAATCTCACACATATGAAGGGCTCATCTTGTTTCTCCCTTTTTTCTCAATCATCATCCTAGTAATCTGTTATGTGATATTGCACACTAAAGCATTTGGAATATCTTTTATTTTGCTCCGTAGGACAATCATCTTTTTATAATATTTTACTCTATTCAATTTATCTTCATTAATTGTCTTTATTTGGCTCATCAATACAGTGTTATTATCAAAGCAAAATTTTGACATAATTGTATACGTACTAATGATTTGTTTTTTTTGCTGGTATTAAGTTCTAATCATGCAACACAGATCAGATGGAAGTAACCATAAATCTACATTTTGGTATCCCAGTTGGAGCATGATGGATCTGATTTGCAAGTAAAACTTGATGTGGATCATATTCATGGCGAAGATATAATTCCAAACATGTCAAGAAGCCCTCGGGTAAAATATATTACGTACTATGAGGACTCTGAAAGTATTCCAGGAAGGAGAACAGCAGTTTGGGAAATTGATAAAGGTATATTTTTCTAATGTTTCCGCTTGCTTAGATTAAATGGTCTACTTAGAACAGTTATCTCAAATTATGACTTGTGTTTTATGAGCTAGTTTTGAAAAACTCTTTGAAAGAAATCAGGCACCAAACTGCATTTTTCCTTTGTTTATCATCATCAATTCGATGGTCAAATTAAGGTAGTAAACAAAAGCTTAGGGGCACCTTAAGAGTTGGATTTTAATTACACAGGTGTTGGGATTTAGCGAATGAAAACCCCAGCACACAAGATCTAGACATCCGATGTAAGAGAGAGCTGATTTAGTGTGTCACACTCATCATCATTGTTGTCGTCAATAATTATGTCATAAAGTCTAGATCTTGTGTACTTTGAAGATATTTGGGTGTATTGTATTTCTTATGTATTTTTTTCTTTTTGACTCTAGTATTTTTCTCGTCTTTTGAATCTTATTCTAGTTCATTCATTTTATTTGTATTTTGAATCTTATTCTGGACGCAAATATTTTTTTTATTTGTGGACTGTGTTGTGGACTAAGTTTTGGATTAGATGTTTGTGAACTTAGGCTTCATCTTACTTAAACATTTCACCTATTTTCTTTGCCCAAATTATCCCCTTTTGATCACGTGGGGACTACCACCAAAATTGGCATCTGCATCACCATTTTGACTTCCCATCTCATCATCCTCATCACCATGTGTGAGTATCGTTGTTGTAGTTCATCCCACTCATCATTGTTGTTGTGGACAATAATTATGTAAGTCTAGATCTTATGTACCTAGAGGATATTGGGGTTTATTTTATTTTTTATGTAATTTTTTCTTTTGGGCATTAGTATTTTCTTATCTTTTGAATCTTATTATATTTTGAGCATTTTAGTTGTTTGGGATGTCATGTGTCAATGGATTAGTCTATTATAGACTTGGGATCAATCCTACTTAACCATTTCTTCTATTTTTTTAGCCCAAGTTATCCTATTTTGACCCTGTAGGGACTACCATGAAAATAGTTCTCCTTATCACCATTTTGACTTGCCCACCTCATCATCCTCATCACCATGTCCTCATATTCGTTGTAGTGCATCAAACTCATTGTTGGTATTGTCGTCAATAATTATGTATGTCATTAGGTCTAGATTTTATGTGCTTGGAAGACATTTGGATGTATTAAACAGTAGTAGTTTATTGTCTTTTGAATCTTATTATATGTCAAGCCTTTTAGTTGTTTGGCCCATCTCTTGTATTTGGACTTTGTGTTGTGGGTCATGTCATGGATTAGGTGCTTGTGGACTTAGGCTCGAGTCTACTTAGTCATTTCACCTATGTTCTTCGCTCACATTGTCTTATTTTAAACACATGGGGACAAACTACAACAAAATTGAGCCTCCTACATCACCGTTTTTGAGATAATACATTGCCACCCCAAAACTAACTACCCGCCAAAGATCTACTAAAGCATTCACCTTTTTCGTCAAAAAATACAAAAAGCTCACATTGTCTTATTTTAACCACATGGGGGCTACTACCAACAAAATTGACCTCCACATCACCATTTTGAATTACCATATCATCATCCTCATGACCATGCCACCCCCTCCACCACTTCCCTTCTTTCTACAAAATTCTACTAATTACTAACTTTGAAATCAACTTGTATTAACTTAACTAGCTTTGCATGACAACTCACCTTTTCTAGTTTGAAACCATAAGTGATGTTTTAAAACCCTTCCACCATCATTTTCCAATCTAAAACTGTCCACACTCTCCTCTTTCTTCTCTTGATTTGATTTTTGCAAAAATTCTATATATACCACCTTTTTTAGAATGAAAAGGGTGATGATTGTTGAATGAAATTGCTCTTGATTGTTCTTAACACTTTCTATTTATGCAATTTCCACCTCATGTGAAGAGTTACTCAAGTGTGGTGAGTGCAGCACTTAACGGACTTCTAAGAAAGAATAATTCAATCTACGGTAAATGACTGACATAGATGGCACAACCTTCTTACGGGGTACAGCTGCAAGGTTCTGGCTATGTCCATTCTGTAACAAATGCTATCTTTAGGTTCAGGGTGAATTAAGCACAATGCATGTCATCAATGTTATCTTTTCTGCACTGTTCTCATTTTGAAATTTGCGACTTTTTTAGTTAAATTTGTTGGCAGACATAGTGACGCTCCTCATTGAATTCTATAGCAAACCACAGGAACATTGTTAGGTCTCCAGTTTTAATGCGTGAGTTGTGGCTTCAGATGTGGCATGATATCCATCCTGACGCAAAATCAAAGTTTGTTACTAAAGGTACTTTCCGAGTCACAAAATTGCTATCTCTGGAATGCAAGGATAAGGCTAGATATATCAACCAGTTTTAGATCCTAAATTTGCTGAAGTTATTTGTATGAGATACTCTCTTTTATATGGAATAGTTTTTTGTATAAGCATAAATCTCAAAGCGTTTGAATTTATATTAAGATGAGTGCAATATTTAAGAAATTTATATTGCACTCAACTCAAAATAAATACGACGACTTTGAGACCCATTCTGATACAAATTTTGATCTCGATAAATTGAGAATTTTTTTTCTTTATTTACCTTCCCCTTCTTTGTATCTAAAAAGAATCCCCAAACTGTAATTTTATTTTATCAGCCAAGCGTGGACCCTTGAGAGATGTTGATTGTTATTGGGATTATGCAAAAGCTCGTTGCGCTTGGCCAGAATATTGTGAATATAGGTTTCCTCTGTTCTTGTTTTTTTCCATTGATATCTATTGGCATTTTTCATCATATGCAAGAACTCAGGAATCATGACATGCTAGAAAAAAATTTGTTTTGATCTGTTTGTTGGAAATATAGGTATGTTTTTGGGGATGTACATCTTGGCCAGAGCTGTAGGTTGAAGAATAAATCAGCGGATCTCCTCTTACATTATCTATAGTGTGAGGTAGCTTGACTCTCTTTTTCCTTATAAGTTCATCTGCTTTTACAATTATTGCTTCGTTTGGGATGACTTTATTTTTTACTAGAAAGCTAATTTAAAAAGCCGTCCCAAATGAACCCTATATTCAGGGATATGCTTTTCTCTTGTGTGTGCTAATGTGTAGTATTGCAGAATTTGCCCGACACAAACTCGAATGTTGGTATATAACATAGAGAAACCATTTGAGATTTTTCTTTTTCCTGCAGGATAGAAGTCAGTTTCATGAATCTTGACAATGGCTTCAGAGAAAGTGCTTCTTCAGGTGGATTTACCTGAGCTATTATTTAATGAAATTATAATTGCATGAATATGGTTTGTTTGGGACTGCTTCTTAAAGCAGTTTTTTAGTATAAAAAAATTAATTTTATATTAGAAAAATTGTTTTAAGAAACCGTAAGAAAGTCACCCCAAACTAAGCATATATTTGATTACCTTGTAATGCCAATAGGCTCAACCAACATTCTTTTGAAACTTACTATTTTTGCACGTCACTGGAATAGGAAAAGGCATTAATTTTCTATACTTGTATCATATAATGCATTGTAGACGCTTTTATTCTCATTACATTGTAACATTCTTAATGGCATAATGAGTAACAATCAAAACAAATTATGTGTATGTTCGGATACTCTACAATTAGTGTTTGTTGACCTCACTTTTTGGTTTAGGAGATGTATTGCTAAGGCACCTAGAAAATAGTAGGGGCGTTAAAACGGGTTGACAGGTCCAATCCAAAATTTATCTGACTTGAATCCTATAAACGCCCATTTAAGAAACGGGTTTAAAAGATTAACCCGAACCTTAGCAGCTCGAATGATTTAACTTTTTAACCATAAAGTTTAAGATATTTGATTGAAAATAAGAATATTATATCGACATATAAAAAAATTAAGAAAAAAAGATATTAAATGGGTTATTGTCGAGTTAAAAGTGGGTTTGTAGGTCAACATGAACCCAAACCTTTTAATAAACAATTGGAAAATTTAACTTAAATTTGATCCGTTTATTAAATGGGTCAGCTGGAGTAGAATTTTTCAAATTGGATTGATTGATCGGGTCATTTATTGACACATTTAATTTAACGGCTAGTTAGAAACTCTTTACTAGGCAGATGGGTTATTACTTTAAATTTTGAAGGCAATAAATTTACCAGATTATTTTTATATTTTATATTCTTTTTGAAATTTTATAATCTTATAAGGATTTGGGGCTCACAATAGCATACTTTGAAAATTTTGACATCTTGATGATAATATTCCCTATGGTTAAGATTTTCTTTTAGTGCTGACATATTTGGGATGTTTGCTTGCTATAAATATTTATTTTTGGAAATGAGAAGTTAAGAGGTTGGTTTTGAAATTAAACTCCTACAATTATAATGTGAAATGAGCACACCATCATAGGGGTGTTTACTTTATTGGGTTTTATTGTATTCAACTTTATAGATTTTGTTTGTTTGTTTGCAAATGATCATGTTCATGGTATTCAAGTTTTGTCGACTCCATTCTTTGTAACATAGAGGATCAAACTTGAAAGATGGGACAACTTACTCTATAGGCATGGTGACCAGTTTGGGGGTGTATGTTTGTATGAGAGTTGAATCTAAGTTTGAAAAAGAGATTTTGTGGAAGTTTGAAGTGTTTGCATTTTTTTTTCTGAATGGTTAAATACTTTTCAAAGATATGATAAATCTACATAATCTAATTTTTAGTATGTGTAGCCTTTTATGACTTCATGTTTAAGCATCCGAAAAGCATTTTTAATGCACTTATGTTATGTATTTGCACTTTTTTTATTGCATTGACATATTGTATTTGCATGATATTTAATGCGCTGTAATTGAGTTAAAAATATATAGCAATATGTGCACATAATTTGAGAAATTATCAAAATTTTGCTTAAAATATTATCATATGAGGTGAAAATTTTATGTCTTTATCTCACATGTAAGTAAATTTTATGTTTCATCTTTTCGGATGAGAAGCGTGAGAGAAGAGAGAGCAGCTCCACAATAGTAGGAAGAATTTCGAAGAAGGTTTTGAAGAATTCAGGTGCCATTGTTGGAGATGGATGACCGGAACACCAAAAACTTGCTTTCTACCACGAGTCCAATTATGTTGGATTCAAAAGGTAGATTCTCCTTCAAACGCATCTCCTCTTTTCGAATTTTGGAATCTCCTCTTGTCATAAAAGAGGGAGGTTTGACTACAATGCACAAGCCATTGCCGATTTCAGACAAAGGGAAAGAAATAATTTCATCCTTGAATGATAAGCCAAAACCTTTGTCGGCTATCATCTCTGGAGCAAATGATAAGGAGACATCTTCTTCAGAAGGCAGTTTTGCTGATATATTGAAGAAGGATATTGATATTGACAAAGGTAATGTTAATATAAAAAATCCTAGTACTTCTTCAAAATTGGATATTTCTAATGTGTGGATTAAAAAACCTCACATTAAAATAAATTTTAGTGAAATGCATGAAGATTTTGGAGATGCAAATGTTGTCAAATTGGACATGGAAAAGGTCAATTCTAATAATCAAGTTTTGAGCAACTCATTGGTTGTTAAAATTCTTAGAAAAAACTATCCTTTTTCTAAGTGTTCATTTGAATTAAGAAAGCAATGGTTGAAATCTGGAAGATTTCATATAACATTGCTTGGTCTAGATTGGCTCCTTTGTTCATTTCAGTCACATGAAGCCATGGAAAAAGTTCTTAAGGGAGGTCCTTGGTTTGTAGAGGGTTTTGTGGTAGGTTTAGACAAATGGTCTCCTACCTTCTCACCTTATTCTTTGGATGGGATTTCTTCTCCGATTTGGGTTCGTCTTCCTCATTTACCATTACATTGTTGGGATGAATCCAATATCACTAGAATTGCTTCTAGAATTGGAACTCCATTATTATTGGATGGTAACATGTTTAGATGGGGGAGAAGGGAATTTGCTAGAGCTTGCATTCGGGTAAATTTGAATTCTAAACTCCCCTTTGGTATTTGGGTGGAAGGCCTTAATGGTAGATTTTTTCAAAAGTTTGAATATGAAAATCTATCATCATTTTGTTACAAATGTGGAAAGATTGGACACATTGATTCTGTGTCCAAATACAACACATAATCAAAATCAACTTGTTATAGATGTCCCTTCCGGTTCTTCTCATACTGAAAATAATCCATATGGGCCTTGGATGCATGTGAAATATAAAAATAAAAGAAGGATAAATCCTGAGAATAAGCAATTTAATGTTATGTCAGTCAAGGAAAAATCAGATGATGTTTGTGTTAATGCAAATAATGCAGCCTTGGAAGAAGTTGTAGGAGACGGGTTCACTGGTTCAGAAAATCGTGTTGATCCTTTGGCAATTCAAGTTGATGCTGAAATTAAGGAAGGAGATGAAAGGATTGTTAGTCAAGGAGCAGGATCTTCCGTCAATCTTCTAGTCACTGTTGAAAAATTACAAATTCAAATCCCACAAATTCAGGAGGAGATTAAGGAGACTAACAAGTCTTCAGATTTAATTGTGGAGCAAATTCAGGCCGGTCAGAATTTGAATTCTGAATTTCTTATTTTTATGGCTGATCCCGTGGGAGCTGATTGCAACATTTCTATTGAAGATGCTGATCTAATGGGAGCTTTTAATTCAGAAAATAAATTCAGTAATATTTTGAATTAAAATCCTGAATTCAAAATTGTTGAAATTGTGGAAGTAATTAAGGTAGGAGTTTGTATATAAGAGGATTCACTTGAAGCAGACTCCACTGATTCAACACAAGTTGCTGAAACGTTGGGAGCTCACAAACCAGATTTTGAATTCAAATATTCAGATATTCAGGAGGAAGTTAAGGATGCTATTAATTCTGTAACAGAATTAATAGTTGTAACTCCTTCAACATCTTCTGCGGTTGTATCTAAAATGATGATAATCCTACTATTAATTCAGCAACAGTTCATGAATTAAAAAACAGTATTGGCAGATTAAGAGATACTTCTCCTCCATCAGCAATTAGTTTGAATTTTAAAAAAACTATTCGTAAGAAAGACAAAAGTTTTTTTTGCCAATAAGAGTGATTCCTCCGGCTCTAAGCACTCATTATTCAAAGAACTTCAAGCATTGGGTCCGGTGAAAGAACTACCTAGAAGGAAGATGACTGAACTCAAAGAGAAGAACGGTATGAGAGGTTCTTCTTCTATTTTATCTCACTAAAATGCAAGATGATTATCCCATTGATAGCAACAAAGCAGATAGATACTTGAAGATGGAGCAATTTATCATAAAGTTTGGCATAATAATATCATTGAATTCTGACTTAAGAAGTTGGAAAAAGCTTATGGAATATCTATCAGTGATATTCTTAACTGATTTTTGGAAATCATTGTTAGATTGTATTTTAATTTTTAGCTTTTGTTTCTTCTTTTTTCTTTTAGTTTGTTATTTTAAACTTTTCTAAATGATTATGGGATCTTTACTAAGTCCTATTCTCTAACTGGATGGGAACTCTGGGATATTAACCAACCCTCGGGTTGTTTAAAACTTTGGTATCCCCTGCATCTCAACAGTTTCAAAATAGGAAATAGTGGGTTTCATATCATTTATAATAAGTTTAATTTAACAAATTTATTTTCAATAAGATCCCTTTTTCATGTTGAAAAAGGAATCATTAGCTTCTTTTACCTAGTTTGTATTAGGTTGTCATCTCTTTTATTTTAATGCACTTTCTGCATTTCATAAAAAAAAAAGTGTAAATTTTATGTTTCACTTTTATATGGTGGATTAGAAAAATATGATTGTCCGCCCCATATATTTTTGACGTTTCAAACATGTCGGCATTATCCATTTATCTAAATAGGTGATGATTGCGCCATATTGATTGCGATTGAGATATTTCAAACTAAATTTGCAAGACATCATACCTTTTTTTTTTTAAGGGCCGGTTGACTATATATGTCACGCGCATCTTTTAATTGATGGGTGTTATATGGTTATCAAGACATATGGCCATATGCAAGACATTATGCCTATTATTTGTTATTTTCATCATTATCAATCAAATCACTTTTGATGATCTTTTATTGATAATCACCAAACTTCAAATGCATTAACACAATATGTTATGAGAACATACAAATTTTTAATATTTTTTTTTATATGAAACTCTCGTTCCCAACAAGTTTATCTTGAAGAATCACCTCAACAAGCCTTTGCCCTAAGGAGCACTCACTCTAGGATGATTCATTTCTCTTAGCAATTATTATCAACTATGGACATCCAACATTCGTAGATGTCCTAGTCCATGTAACAAGAAGTACAAACTTATGGATCTCACGGTCGTGACTCCATCACTTATGTTTGTTCTTGACTTTAAAGTCACATTTGTCCTTGTGTCTTGTTCCTCGTTTGAAGGGAATCACTTTCACATACTTACCTCGAACACTCGTTTCTGAAAACTCATTTAAGGCTCTCGTCCTCGAAGACTCGCCTAAAGTACTCACCAAGGAATTCCTCAAGCCACATCAGGGGTCGAGAGCCGCATTAAGAGTAGAGAGCTATGTGCTGACCTTTTAGTCCAACCCATGTTTCTAAGATAATATGTACTCATCATATCACATACGATTCTTAACAAATTTTTAGGTGTGGACTTTGTTGTAATCATTTTAACTCTATAATAAGAGATTAATGCTTTGTTTTGTGAAAATCAAGCTTAAGAGGCATATTTTTGGCTGCATGCCATTTTAACTATTTACAAATTTCATTTAGCTTGCATCAACTTCTCATCTTTGTTCATTTCTTTACAATTTTCTCTATCTTTTGCTTTAACTTACTAAACTTATTAGTTGACACAAATATTATTACAAATAAATTTGTATCCAAAAATTAATCGAACGGCAAACAATGCAAGTAAAAATATCAATGAACACGGTCAGGGGCGTAGCCAGGATTTTGTTCATGTGGAGGCAAAAAATATTGAAGAAAAAATAAGACCTCAACCTTTTTAATCCGGGCTTGGGACCGACATTGATGGTTTTAATTTTTTTTAATCATTATAACCATTATAAAAATATAAAATATATAATAAAACAAAAAACTTACAATTAAGAATATTAATCTTGATATTTTTCTTATCTATATTTTATAATTTCTCTTCATTTTTTATGTACACTATTCTTGTTAGCAACCTAAATTTGAAATATATCCTTAACGAGCACTGACATAGAAAATAGCCTGTTTTAAATAGGTCGTCAGGTCTCAAGAAGACCATCAGAAAGAGGAAAAAATTAAACAACGCCTTAAGAAGCCTACAGAGAAACCATCTCAATGAGTTAAGGAAGAGGGTCGGAAAACAACAAAAATCAAAAGAAAAAGCAGAGAAAAAGATGCATCAAGAGGAATGATCACAAGAAAAAAAGAATCATATAGAAGAGCTGCCATATGATAAACCTAAGCCTGAAAAATTGTTAGAGCCTAAAGCCAAGAGAACTTCATCGACAGGATGGAAAACCTCAATCAGAGATAACTGATCAAGTAATGGAAATCAAACTTCCAACTAAATCACAAGAAACAGAAGAAGAGATACAGAAATAGGAGCAGGAACACAAAAAGCCGGCAACAGTGTAAAAAGACGATAAATCAAAAGATTGATGCGTTCAGAGCAAGAGAGCAACTGAAGCCAAAAGAATTGTCACTGGATCTTCATAAACAAAAAAACAGAGGCAAATCAAAAATGAAAATGGGAACGCTACTAGATCCAACGCGCCGTCGTTCGGGTTCGAAAGAGGGCGACAGACGATGGGTCGGCGGCGTTCGGGCTCGGATGACGGTGAATGGGCTGCCGACAACGGGGTTCGGACGACGACTCCGAGCCGTTGAGTTTCGCGCGCCTTGGAGCCAATTAAATTAGTTATCTATTTAAGAATTAAATTATTACTTGACTTATGTGGCATCTTATTTAAATTTTTATGGAATTAATTATTTATGTAGAGGTCAAATATTTATTTTATTTTAATGATGTGCTGAAATAAAATTAAAATATATTTGAAATATGAAAGGGTTATGGTCTCCAGTTTAAGCGACAAAGTTCTCCTTTTCCTCATTTCTCATTTTGAGTGAAAAGAATATGTCTCTCACTCTCTTAGAGAACGCTGCTTCAAATGTGAAAGATTGAAGATCTTGATTATGCATTTCAATGGATTCAGTTACGCTTCAGATAATTCTTCTCGATGATTTGACATGTCTTTTGGAGATGGTGAAACTATTTTTTCCTGTCTCCTTTAAATACTAACAAGCGATATCAGTGACTGGGTTTCATGTTGAATCAACGAGAAATGATTTTCTCTAAGCATGTTGTTGATTTATTTGAGTTTTTCGATCAAAAGAAATATTCATTTGATAATGATTATTCATTTAGAAAAATTCTGATTTCTTGATGTAAAATATTTGTAAGAAAGTTTTCAAAATCTATTTTGCTTTGTCTTGAAAAATTGAGAAATGATAATTAAATTGTGAAGTTCAATATTATCGTAATAGTACTGATTCTTCACTATTTTGTCATCAACTGATTTCATCATTTTCATGAATTTAGTTTCTTTTCATATGAGAATACGGAAGTTGCCATTGTTGATGAATATACAGTATAAAGAATAGTTATTTTGCTATTAATTTTTTAATTTATCGGTTAAATATAAAAAAATTAAATGTATTTATATTCTTAATTATATGAGGAGTTATGTATTTATAACATCATTAAATTAATTGAATGACTTATAACTTCCGAATTAAATGTATTTATCAATCAATTTTTTTTCATTTGAAATAATTATTCATTATTTTAAAATTAAATTAAATTGAAATAATATGTCACCAAAGTGACCTCTACTAGATCAATTTATTTAATTTAAATTTAATTGAATAATGTTAAAGATTTATTTAAGTCTATGCAAAAAAATAATCGGCCCTAAAGAAGATAATTTTTTGACCAGACTTTAAAGATATAATAATAAATATGTGATAATTTTTTGGGATTATTTATGCGTATAATAAGTCGGTCCAAAGAAAGGCTTATTATTGGCATAATTTATTATCAATATTTATTACCTATAATTTTAAGCGTGCCATTTACAAATTATAATTTCTATCTAAAGACTAAATTATAATGTTGTGTTATGTATCTTATAAAGGGCCCACCTTATACTATTACTAATTATGAGTTAATTTTTTTATTTTTTTAGTTAATGTTTCTTAATTATCTACCAATTTAAATAATATTTTAGTGCTTAATGATTCTAATTTTAAGAAATGGAAAGAGCACAATATTATTATTCTTGAGTGTATGGATCTATACTATGTGATTCGGATTGAACGTCGTCCTACCCTTACTGTGGAAAGTACTTTTAACACTGCAAAAAATTCAGGCATTATCGTCGATTTTTCTGGCGGTTCCTCTAAGATTTATGGCGGTTAGAAAACTGCCGGAATAAACTACATAAGAAATGATTTTCGGCAGTTATACTTACTGGCGGCCTAAACTGGCAGTAATTTTCGGCTGTCATAGAGCCGGTGACCGCCGGTTAATAACCGGTTGCTTACCGGCCGTCAAAACCGTCGGTGTCACTGGCAGCCAAACTTTGGGTCACCGCTGGTTGACCGTCGGCGACATCCGGTAAACCATCGGTTAATCACCGGCGGCTTATCGGCCGTCAAAATCGTAGGTTTACTGGTAACTAAATCGCCGGGTTATCATCGATATTTACCAGCGGCTTTATTAAACTTTTAACGGCTATAATAAGTCGTTCGTTATCAAAGTTTCTTGTGGTCAAACCACCGGTTGGCCATCAGAAACCTGTAGTATTTTTTTTAAAAAAAAAAATTGACAGCCTCATCTATATTTACTCAATTTTCCACAAACCAGTATAGAATAGAGAATAATTATTACAAATATGGGCAACACGCCACTATAATCAACCCACAACTATTATCCAAAATTAACATATATAACATTGAAATGAAATCCACAATAAGCAAAATAGTCTATAAAGTTCATAAAAATAAATAAACTGATCAGACAAAATAAAATCTACAATGAACATAACATATAAATCCACAATAACAGGTCCATGCCCTCGCTTTCACACAACAAGTTCATCAAACCAAATATTTAAATCAAAAGTTCATCAAACAAATAATAGTACTAATCATCCTCAGTATCCTCGTTGTCTGGTGATGCATGTGTCTTCTCTTGCTCTTTCTTCTTTTAATTTTCATCTCTATAGGATCGTAGCTTTGACTGCATCTCATTTTGAATTTTTCTCATCTCTTTTATCTCTCTCGTCAGGGCTGCAACCTTCTTCTTACAGTTTCTTCAGCTCGACTAGGATCATAAAATACTGATGTGGATGAACTGCCCTCATAAGTATAGCCTTACAAACCCAAACCATATACCCTCCCCCTCTGCTTTTCTCCAACAACATTTGATCATGTATAAATACTAAGAATACTAATTTGATCATGAAGATGATCCCTCTCTAGTAGACCGACGACTTTCCTGAACTCGCACAAAATCTTCCTGTGAGAATAAATTCATAAAATAAATTGATATTATAATGAGATTTTTATATTAAATTTCTATTCCCGAACTCCAAAAATTATACTCACATGAGCTTTTTGACCTTTTCATTAACACAATGATGGTCAACTTGATGTTGGTGAGTACTCGTATGCAACTCCAGTGATGTTGGCTCCCGGCCAAGAAACATTTTCTGAAAATAGAATATATAGTTAAAATAATATACATATATTTATTAAATTAATTGAAAGCTTTTACGAGTCATCGTCTATGTTATGTATGAGGAACATATCCACCAAAATGAAGGGAGCTTCTTAAACCCCCACAATCAGATGCTCTATTATGCTTTTTCTCCTCTCTTATTTTTCTAAACTAAAGGCTCGCTAAAGCTCTACTCAGATCTGCCCATACACCCTCTCCAATTCATAATGGACACTATATGGACTTTTTAATGTCTGTGAATATGTCCTTAAGATGGGTCAATCCTCTCATCTCAAAATTTATTATGATCCTCGTGCTATGCTCAGGCAACTACCTGTTTGGTTGAAAAGTATAATTTTGAAGAAGTTTAATTTTCTTTGAGAAAGATTAATTTTTTAAAATTTTGAAATTGAATACATCATTATGAATAATATGTCACCTAAGGACATAAACATATCATTCCTAATGGATTTGAATTACAAAATTTTGAATTCATCCTGATTATTGTAGTCAAACTCAAGAAAGAATCACATATGACCCCAAATGGTCAAAATTAAATTCGATCAAGTATTTAACTATATTGATTTGGATAGGAGATTGTTAATTTCATAATCAAAGTAATGATAATAAAATAATATATCTTCCCAAGGAAAGATGATATTGCATATTATAGATTATTTGAATATGACGATAACGATCGCCATTTTTTTTAATTTCCTAAAGAGAATTAATTGAGGGTTTCAAAAAGTTGATTTTGAAAATTATATCTGAGTTTCTAAATCTCCTAAGAGCGCAAGCCCTCGTAGTTAATTACATCGTAAGAAATAGGAGTTTCCCACGAATACTCTCAATTAAAATAGTTGTAGAAATTTTATTTAAAATTTCAAAGATTGATGTCAAAGGAGGTAAGGGTTAGAATTTTAACATATATTGGATCAAATTTGAAACTTATTTCTGGAGTCAAAGGAAGAACGGTAGGAGGTGTTTTGAGATTACAAATTACTTCAGAAACACCATATCCTATCCTGAGTGTTGTGGTTGAATTCGATTGAAAGTGATTTAAGTTTGAATGATCAATTTTATTAAAAAATTAGGATTCAGTTCCCAAAGTTTGAGGTCTTATAGTGTAAACTTGCCTCATAACCTAAGTCTAAAGTGGCTACTAAAAATTAGTGTCTTGAACATAACTAATGCAGTACAAATCTAGACTTACCCCGACCTGGATTGGGGAGCCAGTTATACCATCTAGGCGCTTTAAAATGATGAGTCTAGTCTTTTATGTAAGATTGGTAGGAACGTTAATTAGATTAAGTTTGAGGAGAGCGGGGTCGATAACTAGAGTAGATTCTAATTGGCCCCTTAGACTTATATTGGATATTTGATATCTAAGTATATAGGATTAAAGATTTAGACACTTTTAAATTTATTACTAATGCGATGCATGCTAGTTGACTCGATTGAATGCATGAATAAAAAATGAAGCAGTTTAAAAATTTGGCTTAAAAATAAAATTTTCCCTAGAGATTGCACAACATCCCCTTGATAGATCTACACCCTCATAGGCCAGGTGGTCTGCCAAAACTCGTAGGCGGGGAGGTGCCTAACAAGGTAGAGAATGTATAATATGATGCATAAAAAACCTTCGGTGAGTCCGAGCTTTCTTCTTATGACCGTTAGAGTTTCTATCTGAGCTAAAATTTTTAATTAGTTTGAGTAAAAGAATTTTTTATCGTACCCTCACGAGCCTCTTTTCATTCTAGACTAAAGCAAATATGACATGCAAATAAAAAGTCTAGAAAAATATATAATTTCTAATGCATAGTTAATTAAATAAATCAATTAAATTAATTATTCAAATTGAATATCCATGTGGCAAGTGCCACTTGATATTACAAACTAGGGTCTACAAAAAAGTAAAATGGGCGTGCACTACTAAGAATAACCCGAATTTCTAATCCTAAGACTCAAGTGACTTTGAGAATGGGTCTTCTCATTATTTATATCTTTGTTCTCTCACGAGCTTCTTGATTCGTCTGTTCCGAATATCCAAATAAAAAGAAACTCCCTCTTGAAAGGGGTGTTATCTTTTCTCTTTGGATATTTGAAAGGTATCTTAACTTGATCTTCCAAATGGAAGAAGACTCTCCCATTTAGGGATGCCATCTCCTCTTTGGAATCCAAGTTGGATATAAATATCCCATTCTTAAATCACTTATATAATTACAACTCAAATACATCTCAAATTACATTTAATAAAAGAGAAAATTCTAGACTCAACAACCTGCAGGGTTATCCTAATAATTAATAGTTAATTAATCCCAAGCAGTTAATATTTAAAAATTAAAATGTATAATTATAGCCACACTTGGTCATGCTCTTTTAATTTAAAGAGGATCTTAAGAGTAGCAAGCACCTGTGCAAAGTATAATAATATATTTTTTATTTAATGCCCCCTTTAATTTTAATGCTCTGTATGAGCATGGCCACCTATATAAGATTCAATTAGTATAAAGCATTCTTAACCTAAAGGTAGATCTAATGCATAATCAATCACAGAATACAGAAAGTAAGTAAACAAACACAACAATTCTAAGCTAGCAAACAAAATGTAATAAAAACTCGAAAACCCTACACATAGCAGAAAATAAATCAACAGCCTAGCCTAAGACTAGAGTTGGTTGTACTTGCAAACCATCTAAAGTATGTGAGGTGGGCTATGTGATTTGGATATATCCTACGTAGGGAAATTAGTTAATGTTGTTTAAATATTTGATTGGTTGAAAGGCTTAAGGAAAGATATTGGTTAAAATTTAAGTCTTACTAATTTAAAATTAATTTTTAAGATTAATTTTAATTGTTTGTTGGAAATCATATTTATTTCTCACTGAGGCCGTAAAGTTTATTTTACCTTTTATGAAACTAATTTAATAGCCTCATAGGCTTGGGTTACTAGTGGTACCTGATATAATTAAGTGACTTAAGTTGATTAAGGATTAAAAGTTAATAAAATTTTATTAAAGAAGTTTGATTACTGGTTTTAAGGTTAATTAAAGATTTTTAGAGTTTTAGAGTGATTTTTGAGCTTTTAGAATTTTTTGGATTATTTTAATCATTTAATTAAGGGGTCAAAAAGTAACTTTTTATTAAGGTTAAATTCTAGAAAGTTTGTATTTTTATAAAATATTAGACCTTAAGATGAGTTGTTAGACATTAAGTTTGCTGGATTTGGATTTTTCTATATTTTGTTATGAAGGTTTGAAGTTTTGACATGAATTTTAACTTAAGTTTGACCAAAAGTTGACTTTTTTTGAATTTGAATGATTTCTAGAAATTTGATATTTTTTTAGTAAATATTAGATTTTAGTTTGAGTTGAATGCCTTTGAGTTTATTCAATTTGAATTTTTCTTGAATTAGTTATGATTTTTTAAATTTTGATGAATTAATTGAACTTTTAAAATTATTTAATTAAGGGGGTTTTAATGATTTTACTCTGAATGAACTCTCAACTCCTTGAAATCAACTCCAAAGGTCAGAAATGACCTATGGAGAGATTCTCAAATGTTTGGGAATTTTTTGGATTTTTTTATTTTTAATGAATTAAGTTAATTAAATATTAAATTTCAATTAAAATTAAATTAAGTTCATATTTGCTATTAACTCAAAGTGCTTTTATTTTTCATTGATTAAGGTTTGAATTTTGATCATTTTGAGGTATTGTGAGTATTTTTTGGATTTAAAATTTATTTATTAGTTTTTTTTTATAATTTTTAAAGGCTTAATTAAGGGGTTAATTTTAAAAAATTAATTAAGAGACTTAATGACTTCAAAAATCAATAAGAAAGTTTCTATGGGCTGTATGTGTCACTAATTTAAAATGTTTAAAGTTTCAAGTCAGGAGGTTGTGTATCCTAATTTTTAAAATAAATCTAACTTTTCTAGAAAAGCGTCCTTAATTATTGTCATTAATGATGTCACTAAGTTAATTAGATTCAAATAAGAGTTTTTAACCGTCAACATAATTGAAATAAACACACAATAACAATCAATTCCTAGATCTAGGAGAGCCTAAGCTAAGTGGTGTGTGCTTCCGAAGTATGCAAAGATTGACATTAATTAAGGTAACAATATTTTGCTTAGTGAATGATTAGAACATAATCATTCATTAATAATTCCCAACGAACTCCATTCAAACATTCAATCTATTTTTAAGATTTCAAAGGGATCTCTCAAATTTTTAAATATATATATATATATATATATATAATATATATTAAAATAGATTTTAAAATATATAAACATATTATATTACTTATATATAGAAATAAACATTTAAAAATAAAATAATTAAAAATATTATTAAAAATAATTTTAAGGGATTGAGAGATCCACTAATTTTAAAGTTATTTGAAAATAAGTTTTTATTTTTAAAATAATTAATATAATATTTAATTAAATAATAATAAAATGTTAAAGATATTTAAATATTTCAAAATATTTAAATAAATTAATATTTAAATTTCAAAACTAATTTTTAATTGAATTATTTTAAATTTTAAATATTTTGATATATCATTAAAATTTTTTAATTTGAAATAAATTTCTTTTGAATTTTTAAAGTTTAGAATTAATTAAATTATTTAAATTAATTTAAAATTGATTAATATCTAAAATAATCTTAAATAAAATTAAATTTAATCTTATATATTCTAAAAATGAAATTTTTTTAAAATAATTTTATTTGAATTTTTAAATTCATTTAAATTTAATTTTAATTAATTATAATTAATATTTAAATATTTTATTTATTTTAATTGAATATTAATTAAAATAATTAATATTTAATGTTAAAATCAGTTTAAAAAATATATTTTAATATTTTAAATTATTAATATTTAGTAAATCAATGTATTTAATTTTCTAGAATTTTTAATATATAATATATATTTTTATTATTCAAAATAGATTTTAAACATTTTTTTGAAAATAAAATGAATTAAAATAAATTTTAAATCATTTAAATAAAATGGTGGCGCCGGCGGGATCGGTGGCATATTCTGGTTCGTCCAACCAAACCGCGGAGATGGCAGGGGCCACGTGGTTATTTCTTAATGGCTGGCTTGAAAACACGTTGCTACGGGCATTTAATGCTAATGATTGCCACCGCTGGCAATCATTAGCATTAAATGCTAATCATCTGTAGCGGCTGCCACGATTAACTTAACCACTTCAGCGCCACGGGATGCCGTCCGATCACCCGCTATAAGGAATCAGCGGCTATGATTCTGCCGGATAGAGCAGATGATCACAGGATCAAATCTACGGTATCAAATCTGTGGTCGGAGGAAAATGCGAAACAGCTCAATCAGTACCATTAATCAAGCGATCAATCATCTAGAAGATGTACATCATGTATGCATTACGAATAAACCCTAAAATGGGTTTTTCATTCCTTTTGCTCGATCGGATCAACCATTTTTAATGAAGTTTTAAATATATATTAAAATAATGAACAAAAATTTTGGGGAATGTTTTATTTAGTGTGAAAAGCACTCAATGTAAAGCTATTTAAACAGGAATCTAGTGACGTAGATCTAGGGATTTTGAGAGATTTTACCGATGGATTTCAGATTTTTTTGGTTTTTCTGAGCTTGTAGATTGTCCATGTATTAGTTCCCAGTTGAATCCTCGACCCAATAAGCTGTGATTCAAATAGATGGAAGCTAGGATGAAGTTGAGCTTGAGTTCACTGAAATCCACTTGCTGGTTGGGTTTGACGGCCGAATATTGGTTGGGATATGGAAGGGAAATGCTTGAGGGGTCGAATGGGTAGAGAGTTTGGCTGGAGGGACTTGAGGTGGTGAGAGAAAGGCTAGGATAGAATGAGGGCTCCTTTGAATGTTTTGCCCTATTCAATCCATTCCAAATTGAATGGAGGGTTGAGATCATTTGAGGGGTTCTGGGATGTTGCTAAGTGTACTAGGGGTAGGTAGGAGTAGGGAGAATCAAGGTCACAAGGACAAGCCTAGGTGGAAAGGCCTCTTGGTCCCCACTTGAGCATGGGAATGATTTGAGCCATTTAATCTTGATCCAATGGCTGGAATGGGTTCTACGAATGTTCTAGAGTAACCCTAATCTGTTGGGGAGGATTAGGATAAAAAGGATTAGGCATAAGAAAGGTTTTGGTCCTCTTTAACCACCTCAAGAGGTTGATTTGACCATTTGACCAGTCCACTTGCCATGTGGATTGGTGAGGTGGCATTGGAGGACGTATTGAATGCTAGAATGATAGGCTAGGTGAATTTGATACTTGAAGGTTGAGGTTTATATAAATCAAAAGGGGTTTCAAAAGGGTTTGACCATGCTTGCTTGAGTTGACCAAGTCAACTTGGCTTGGGTAGCTGAGGTGGCAAGGAGGGGGGTCTAATGAACCAATTAAATGATTTGGGTGATCTGAAATGGGGTGGAGAAAGATTGAAGAGGATTTGATACTTAAGGTTTTGAGTTTAAAAGGATGGGAAGGGATTTGAGATACTTTGACCAAGTCTTAATGTATTGACTTGGTCAGCTTAGCTTGAGTTTGACCTATATTAAATCAAAGAAGTTCCAAGACATTAAATGGAAGGTACTTGAAATCTCTTGAAATAATTTATATAAAAGGACATATGGGAGATGGGATTTGACTATGGACTTAGGTTTGACTAAGTCAAATTCCAAGTGATTTGACTTCGGAAGGATTTGAATCATTATTTGAGATGGATTTGAGGGTTTAAAGGATTTGATTTGATCAAATAGGTTGGAATAACCCATTTAGACCCTTAAGTAACACTTGGGTCAACCTAGGTTGGCTTGGTCAACCAGGTTAACCTAGGGGGTGGGTTAATGTTTAACAGGTTTAAAATGAGAAAAGGGATTTGGTGGAGGTGATTTCAGGGTTTAAATGGGTCATTTGGGTCAAATGGGCCTATTGAGCCCTTAAAAGATCTTTTGGGTCAATCTTGGTTGACCCAAGGTCTGAAAATGGGTTCAACAAATTTGATTTGAGATTTAAAATTTGCTAGAAGTGGTTGCATTCAATTTGGAGCTCATTTGATCAAAGGTGACTATTTACACCCCCAAGGGGTACTTTGATCATTTTGATCCCTGGTCAATTGGGGGTCAAAGTGAGTACAAAAAAATACAATTTAATGTTCAAAATGACATAATCAAGGTTCTAGGAGTGATTGGTGTTGTGGATCTATGGCTTATGATTTTGATGATAGCAAACATTCTTTTTCTTTATGACTGCTTTCTACTAATGTTTCAGGTCCACACTATCAGACTGCAATATGGAACCAGCTCAAGATTGGGTAGACTAGGCCTGTGTCAGTTTGTAATCTTTTTCCTTTCTTGAGTCTATTGTATTTAGTGTGGCATCTGATGATTTGTATCTTGGAAGATTTTCTATTGTGCACTAAAAGTTTTCTATTTTTGGTAACATCGTCCGGGACGATATTTATATCGTCCTGGACGATCTGTTCAAAAGTAGAAATCCTAATTAGGGCATCCTCTTTAAAGCAGCCGTCTTTATGCAAAACACATCGTCCTGGACGATTTTGTATCGGCCAGGACGATCGGCTCAATACAGCAAGAATCTGCCGCCATATCTACTTAGGAAAATCTTATTTTTGGACATCGTCCCGGTGGATCGTCCTGGACTATAAAATATCGTCCTGGACGATCCAGAGCAATTTTTCCAAAATTTCTCAAGCAGTTTTGGAAAGCATTTAATGGGGATTCCATCCAGGCCGATCGCAAGATCATCCGGGACGATTAGACATCGTCCAACTTCATTTCAGAGCGATATTCAGGACGATTTTCCTCATATTTGTGCTAATATGCCAGGACGATTTGGCTATCGTCCTGGACGATAATGGCGACAACTTGCATTAATGAGCTCGTTTTGAGAGCCTCTATTTAAGCTATGGCAAGGCACTTTGTAAGTGTCTTTGGCAGCCATTGTAGCTTCGTTCTTGTGGGGGAAACTAGTAGAGAGAGCTTGAAAGGGAGAGAGGAAAGGGTGGAGTTTGAGAGGGAGAAGATCCTGTGAGGGGGAGGAACTCAAGGGAGTATGGAGGGGGATCCACACGGTTGCTCCGGCGAACTCGCACCTTAGTACCATCGGATTCAAGGCTTGTCTCGAGGTAAGTTCACCAAAGAAGAAGATCTCTTCGGTGTCAAAGGACCCGGCGACTCTGCCGCACCGGGGAAGGTGGAAGTGATTTTGTAAGGGCTTCTCTGCCTAGCTGTGGGGGCTAAAGGAGAGACACTTTTGTAGTGCAATACTTGGAGGGTGCCTCCAAAGAGTGGACGTAGGTCAAGGTTTGACCGAACCACTATAAATCCGGTGTGTTCTTTCTTTTTACTATTTCCGCGTTTTAATTTTCGCACTTTGATTGTGGTGATTTGGATTGTGTTTTGGTTTTAAAGTTTTCCAATTCACCTCTCTCTTTAATTAGCTTGGGATTAAGTTCAATAGGGCTTAACATCCCGAACGAACTTTCAATTGGAGGCTTTGGTGAAGGCTCAAAGGTCAAAATCCATTAAGTGGCAAGTCTAGTGGCAGAGGCAATAAGTATATAAAGGTTTTACAGCTTTTGAGTTCAATTCAATTTTTTTGAGTTAGAGACTTCAGAATGGGGTCAAATTTGGAGGGTTGCCTCTAGAGATGTCCTATCAATGTGCAATTGATAGACTCTGAATCAGAGGTCATTTGATTGGGGTTTGAAGTGTTTGAAAAAAATCCCTAGAAAAGACTTTCAGGACTCGGACCTTTGGCCTTGGATTTGAGTCTGAATTTCTAAATTTAAATTGGGTTTTGAGTTTGAATGACTAGATTTGAACTATCCATATCATTTATGATTATTTGGGATGATCATGAGTGATAGGCTATAATTGTAGTTTGATAGAGGCAGGATCAGGGTTTGAACTGAAGTTTAGATTTTGAACTGGACTGAAGTCTAATTTTTAATTGAGGCTTCAATTGAATTAAGGTATAAATTTAGTTAAAGTTAAGATTAATTTGAAGTTTGGATTGGTCTTAGAATTTAGAAGGACTCTATGGTCTAGAATCTAGAAGAGTTCTAGGGCCTAATTAGATCCTAAAGTATAGAATCTAGAAGGATCCTAGAGTCTAAGAAATTCCTAGGGTTTGAGGTCTAGAAGAATCCTAAGGTCTAGAGTCTAGAAGGATCCTAGAACCTAAAATAGATCCTAAGGTCTATAATAGTATGGAAGAATCCTAGGGTCTAGAGTAGATCCTAAGGTCTGGAGTGTAAAATGATCCTAGGACCTAGATAGATCCTAAGGTCTAGATAGGTCTGGAGATGAAATTGATCTGGGGTAAGGATTAATTTGGAGCCTGGTTGGGTCTCTAGTGACCTCATGCAAAAAATGAGGTCAACACCAATCTTTCTATAAAAAAATATAGGCATAAAAAATAATATTAATATAAATTAAATCAAATATTGTAATTCATATCAAATAAATATACCTGAAATTTTCTAAATCACATATCATTAATTTCCTTTGGATCTTCTCCCATGATAAGTAAGGAGCATTATATTTGCTCCTTATGATTTCCCGAATCTTGTGGATAGGTGGCCTTGAGGGATTGAAGTTACAGGTTAAATTTTTTATCAATAATATATAATATATCAAATTATAATAAACTTAACAAAATAAATTGAACTTACATTTCACCCTCAAGCTCAATATATAGATGCTTATCTACTGCAATTGCAAGATCCCCAACACCAACCTCTGCTGGTGTAGATGATCCACCGTGTTCTGGCTGCACCGGATATAAGTAATAATTTGGGTGAGAATAAGGAGGGTAAGGGATGGTGAATAGACCAATTTATGATGTTGGTGGGGAATAATATGGATAAAATATAGCTGCATGTGCTTGATCTAGAAAGGGAAATTAAGGACTTATCGATGCATGAGGGAAGTACCCAAAAAAGGATTGTGGTACATCAACAACAGGTGGATCTGACTAGCCCAGACCTTGCTCACTAGGGGATTGCTGCTGACTCCTGGGTGGTGATGGTGATGATATAATTAGTGGAACTGATCTCTTTCCCTCACTTTCATCAGGCTATCTAGGTCTATTAAGTCAAACACTTAACTTTTTTTGAGAAAACTTTGAGGTGAAGAACTATGAGGAGGATCATTACTTGAAGTTATATGTATTAAAAGAAGTAATTATTAAATCATTGTAACATATAAAAAATTAAATTGTAAGTGTTCCAGAGATTTGTATAAGTAAAAATAAAAAAATAGAATGCATATAAATTAGTTTTTATAAATATAAAGAATTACAAAATACACAATAATGATTAACATTCAAAATAGATTTGATAAGAGACATTTAACAAGAGAATGATATGTTTATTAATTTGATTTAAAAAAAAATACAATTATATAAGTACATTAAAATAAATTTAGTCATTTAAATTACAAAATTACTCAAAATTAAAAATATTTTCATTGCTCTTCAGGTATCTTTACTTTCATCCTCATTCTCACTTGATGAGATTGTTAATCTATTCACATTTTATAATTACATTTCAATATTATGGGTTGTAGTTAGCATCTCCTCAATTTTAACAGACCTACAATTTGACATCTCATTCTTTTGATGTGTAGTTGCTATAATGTATTGTTGATAAATTATCCCCTATGCTTTCATTTTTATGACAGATAGTCAATCTTATTTGTCCCTACGACCACTTGGATATATAAATAAATCAAACTTCTTATATCTTTTACTATATTTTATGTCTATTAAACCATACGCAGGATGTATCCTTTTCCCTCTATTTTGTACTCGATCATACCATTGACAGTTAAATAAACATACAAAATTCTCATCTTCACTTGGGTACTCCAGGTCAAGAAGCTTATTCAGAATATTGTAATAACACACTCATATTCTTCATGAGTATTCCTTCTAACACATACTCCATAATTTTCAGTTTTTCTTCCTACACTCTATGATTTGAAATGAAATTTAAACTCATTCACTATATATTAGTCATATCTTTACTTTTTATATTGGATCCCATGCTAGTATTTGCAGACCTTTATCGAAGCACTTGTTATCAGAATTATGTACGTAAGAAAATTTTTAAATGTTAATATTTTTAGTATTAAATAAGATTAATTCAAATAAAAATTTTAAAATTTAAGGGCTCACATAAGATCTAAACCAAGATGAAAATTCATTTGTATTAACTTGCTTAATATCCGTAGTATTTATTATAGACAAATTACTTATGAAATACCTAGTGATAAATCATTCAAATAATACTTTAGTATTTCAAATAAACATTACTCATTATGGATATTATGGAAGAACTTACTCTAAGATTGGTTGGACTTCTTCATAATTCAATAGCACATAAAAAGTTGATGTTTTGATTTTTAAATCATTAAGAAATCTTTTAACACATTTGCCACTAGGCTTTTCATGACTTCTAAAGACCGATAGTGTAGCCTGTGATTGTTCTTATACATCAAAGTCCATGTTACGACCAATCTTTATTCTTGTACTCCTTACATGGGGCTCGAAGTAGTAGGAGCAGAAGTGAATGATTTCTTAAGACAAATATATTTCATATATCGATCCTTATGATCTTACTTTATTCTTAATATATTTTTTAACTTATTCAAATATCTATTAAATAATTATAATTATCAAGTTAGTAAATATATATTTTCAACTTATTCAAAAATATTTTAAATAATTTAATAAAAACATGTTTTACCTCTTGAAAGGGTACATCCAACGATATTATATAGGTCAACCAACTCTAGCTTTGTAAGGTAAATGGATTGGAAGATGTTCCATAGAATCAAAAAATCTTGAGAGAAATTTTTTTTCTAACTTGCAGATGATGATTAATATATTCTCCTTTCTCCTCAGTAAAGCATCTTTGCTTAGTTTAGAAGAATATGTTGCGGATCTATTTTCATGTTTTATAATTTTGATGATAACAAACACTCCTATTTCTCTACGACTGCCTTATCTACTGACATTTTAGGTCCACAAGATCAGACTGCAATTTGGAACCAGCTCAAGATTGGGTAGACTAAGTCTGAGTCAGTTTGTACCATATTTCCTTTATTAAGTTTATTGTAATTGGTGTGGCTCCTAATGCTATGTAACTTTGCACACAGACACACCTTGGAAGAATATCTGACTGTTCCCTAGAGTTTACTATTTTTATAACATCATCCGAGATGATATTTATATCGGCCTGGATGATTTTGTATCGGTTGGGACGATAGTCTCAATTCAGAAAGAATCTACCGTCAGATCTATTTAGGAATTACTTATTTTTGGACATCGTCCCGGTGGATCGGCCTGGCCTATTAGGACCAGTCTAGATGATCCAGCATAATTTTTTCTAAATAAATCTGGTAATTAAGGAAAGCGGTTAATGGTGATTTGCACGATCACATCGGCTGGGCCGATCTCAGGATTGGCTAGGATGATTTGACATCGGCCAGCTTCTTTTCAGGGCGATGTTCAGGACGATTTTCCTTATATTTTGAACTAATCGTCAGGATGATATCCTATCGGCCTGGATGATATGACCAAAAATCTCATGATCATCCCTAATCGACCGGGCTGATTGAGCATAATTTAAGTTGATCGGCCAGGTCGATATTTAATCGGTCTGGATGATAAAGTCGGCAAGTTGCATTAATGAGCTCATTTTTAGATCTTCTATTTAAGCTTTGTCAAGGCACTTAGTAAGTGTTCTTTGGCAGCCATTATAGCTTCGTTCTTTTAGGGGGACTTGAAGAGAGAGCTTGAAAGGGAGTGAGGAATGGGTGAACTCTGAGAAAGGGAGAAGATCCTGTGAGGGGGGACTCAAGGGAGTGTGGAGGGGGATTCCACACGGTTGCTCTGGCAGGCTTACACCTTAATACCATCAGATTCAAGGCTCATCTTGAGGGAAGTTCATAGAAGAAGAAGATCTCTTTGGTGTCAAAGGACCCTGCGACTCCGCTAGACCGGGGAAGGTGGAAGTGATTTTGTAAGGGCTTCTCCGCCTAGCTGTGGGCGCTAAAGGAGAGACACTTAGTTTAGTGCAATACTTAGAGGGTGCCTCCAAGGAGTTGACGTAGGTCATGATTTGACCAAACCACTATAAATCTGGTGCATTCTTTCCTTTATTATTTCCATATTTATTTTTTCGTATTATGTTTTCCCTGTGATGAATCTTGATTTGTGTTTTCTGATCGAATGATTTATTTTAAAATATCGATTCACCCCTTTTTGGTTAGCCTTGGGACTAGTTCATAAGGGCCTAACACCCCTAACAAACTTTCAAAATATAGGTCTTTGAGAAAAAATGTTAAGCTCAGTCAACAGATTTAATATGTAATCTGATAACATACATACTATGATCGAAAGAAGAACATCTATAATTATGTGACAATCATGACTTTTTAGTCCAAATAATCTCATAGATTTAAGGTCAATATATCGGCTTAAGTTTGATCCATAATCATCAATCATTTTTAAACCTTTAAACTATTAACATATTGATCTTTTTTACTCTAACATGAAAAAATAAGGTGCTTTGGACTTCATTATTTTGTCATCGGTGGTTATTACTAACTTTAGTTTTTTCGTTCGTAGTACTCTTTAATGTCCATCATTGCTTTGACATTATTCTTGCTCTTACCTTTAACATTCATAATTATATTAAAAATATTATCCATGAAGTTTTTCTTAATATGCATAAGATCCAAATTATGCATTATCAAATTTGTTCTCCAATATGATAATATTCAGAAAATAATTTTTTTAATCCAATTATGTTGAACACGATATTCCAAAAATTTAGACTCTAATAATATTGGAAAATCAATCATTAATGGAAAATAAAAAAGTCTCCATATGACATTATCACCACATAATCTAGGTGAAGAAAGTGACATCTTAACTCTATTTTAAATGAATGCTTATTTATTCCTCCTAAATGAATGATCAGTAGGTAATAACATATGATGATAATCAAACCAAGTATTTTTCCCTCCATATTTTAGTGTGAAAGCTTTTGTATTCTCTATGCAGTAAGAGCAAGCTAACTTTCTTAATGTGCTCCAATCAGACAACATACCATAAGCTGGAAAATTGCCAATAGTCCGAAGCAATGCAGCTCGATGGAAAAAAAATTGTTTTGTTGAGATGTCATATATGAGGACACCTTCCCATAATAACTTGAGATCATCAATTAATGGTTGTAAAAAATATTAATTTTTGTTTTTTGGATTATGTGGTCCAGGTATTATAAGTGTTAAGAACATGTATGGAGTAGTCATATACATCTATAGTAGAAAGTTGTTGGTGTTAGTATAACTAGCCAACAAGAATAGGTGAAGCTGCTTGACTATATAGAGTAAAACTATCAGCACATAATTCCAATCTTATATTGTGTGGTTCAGCAGCAAATGAACCATGTACTTAATCAAAATGTTTCTACATTTCAACATCTGATGGATGAGAAAGAACACAACTGTTTGCTAATTTCTCCTTATGTCATCTCATATGACATGCTGAATTCATTGATGCATAGAGCAGTTAAATTTTTATAATGATCAGTAAATAAAATAAATAGGAATATAAAACATTTTTCTTTTGATGACATTGTTTTCCTGAGTTTGACTTAATCTAAGGTGCATTGCATATGCGAAAATAAACTTTTGTTACATCATCCTTATAGTATAATATATATCCATTGATATAATAATCAATTTTTGTAGCAGTGAGACCTAATTTGGATAATAATTTCTTCGTTTGATATAAATCTAGGGAATTAAATTATTCGTTGGATTAGTTTCCTTGAGAAGACCAATAAAGTCATTGAAATAATCATGAGAAATATAACATTCAATTTTGATACTTAGCATACTCATTGTAATCGATAATTCTTAATGAGTTTTGTAACCATCCTAAATTAGTTTTTGAGTTGCATGTAGTAACTCAAAGAATTTTTTAGTTACTGCATTTGGTGGCTCTTCCACACTAGCCCTTAAATTAGGGACCTCTACATCAAAAATAAGTTCTTTATATAGTCTAGTCATTTGATCTTCATCAAATATTTCAAAAGCTATGGATGGACCGGCATGAGTATCTCTATGTGGTTCGTACTCATCATGTAAGGTCCAAATCTAGTAGTTTGGAACAAATAGCCTACGATATAAATTAACTTTAACATCATTGGGCTTGAGGAATGCTTGATTTTTGTGCTTCGAACATGGACATCTAAATATTCCATCGAACTTAAAGGAAGGTAATTGAAATACAATTTGAATAAAAGTCTCAACTCATTATATAAATACATCTATCAATCCTCTTCGACCAAGTAACAATCTGTTATACATCCAATATCTTTCTTATTGGATAGTCATTCGAACGTTAAAGCAAATGTTTCCCTACATAGTTGTGAAATTAATTATTAGAATATATACAGCCTGAACAAGTGTTCGTACTTTAATTTCGAACAAGTGTACTTTATTTGAATTGGAATGCTTTCACCAACAATCCAATAACTACAATAATAAAAGATAAATAATTTATGTAACTAAATGGATGTTGTCCTCATTTTTGTATGAGTTCACTTGGACTAATCTTGACCTTAAATCAATCCAATATCCAAACCAATCTAGACATTAGGATCCTCCTAGAATCCTGACCTTAGGATCTATTCTAGGTCCTAGGATCCTTCTAGACTTCAGACCTTAGGATATACTCTAGACCCTATGATCCTTCTAGACTTCAGACCTTGGGATCTACTCTGACTAACTAGACCCATCTAGAATTCAGATCTAAAAATATCCCTAGATCTTAGATCAACCAAATCGAAAAATTTGAAACCAAAAATCCAAGGCTAATGGTCCAAATCCTAAAAGCCTTTTAGTAAAATTAATTAAACACTTTGAAACCCAGTTAAATGACCTCCGATTCAGAGTCTGTCAGTTGCATACTGATGGGACATGTCTCTGGAGGTAACCCTCCAAATTTGAGCCTATTCTGAGGTCTCTAACCACAAAAACTTAATCAAAATCCATAGGCTATAAAACCTTCAAAATTTACAGCCTATGCCACTGGACCTGTCACTTTGAAGATTCTGACCCTAGAGCTTTCTCCAAAGCCTCTAGTCATCTCCAGACCCTGATTAATGACCCATTTGAACATTAACTACATTTTTCTAGAACCTATTTTGACCCCTAGTTGACCAGCTGCTTTCTGTTCTCAGATGCAAGTCATAGTCTTTTGGTCAAAATGACCAAAAATACCCCTTAGGGGTTCAAAGGATCAATTTTAAATCCAAACGACCTCCAAACTTCTTGGAACCACTTCCAACAAGTTTGAAATATCAAATTCAACATGTTAGACCCAAACCCATACCCTGGGTTAACCTGGTTGACCAAGTCAACCTAGGTTAACCAAATAGGCCCTTAAAGGGTCAAAAGTGGCATTTTGATCAATTTGACCTTTTCAGAACCCTCACAAGCACACTAGACTCCAAATATCTATTTTAAACCTGTCTAGCCCAGACCACCCTTTGGGTCAACCCGGTTGACCCAGTCAACCTAGGTTGACCCAACAACCCTTAAGCCTTTTCCACTTTGAATCAAGCTTGAAAATTGCATCCAACCCGATCAAAGCCTTCTTATCAGCTTCCCTTAATGATTTGAAATTTGACTGGACCCTTGACCCAGTCAGGAGTTGACTTGGTCAAACTTAGCTCAATGTCTAATCATTGAAACCCATTTGAATCAAATCATCTAATCTAGCCAAGTCAACATATTCAAGCAATCTAAATCCTTAAATCAATTCCATTAAATGGTTCAAAGCATTTTCAAGTCATTTAAAGCCACATCATAGTCAATTTGACTAAGTCATACATGTGAAAATCTTGGTCAAACTTGCATGGTTAGGCTTTAATCACTCAAGCTCCTAATAGGTTACCTTAGGGTCCTTCTAATCAGCTCATTAGGACTTCCTAGGTGCCACCTCATCTTTGTTGACCTGTTGACTGGTCAACATGGTCAACAAATGTATCCAAAGGGTTTAAATGCCCAAGTGACATGGCATCCTCATTCCAAGTTCAAGCTCCAACAGCTTGGAGTCATTCCATACTTTCTAAGCCCTTCAGTATTGGATCAAGATCAAGTGGCTTGCATTACTCCCATGCCCAAGTGGGGACCAAAAGAGGCTTTCCACCTCATTATCCTTGGCTAGTCCTTGCATCCTAGCTTTTTCCAAGCCACCCCATAGGGCAGCGGTACAGTGGCAACATCTCAGCAAGCTATTAGGCCCATCAGAGCTGCCAAGCCCTTGGAGAATGGCTGAATAGGGCAATATGCCCTAAGAGAGCCGCATTCTAACATCTCCAATCTCTCTCCATTTTGAAAGCCTCTCAAGCACAAATTCTATTCGTTTTGAGTTCCCCAGATATCCTTCTTCATTTCCCACGTCGAAACCCGGCGGTCAGAGGCTGCCGCCGGCGAGTTTTCCGACCAACCGAAGTGCTTTCCTTTCAATCGCTTCTACCGCTCGATCTAGACGTTATCAAAGTGAGTGATCTTCTACAAAATGGAGCGTGGACAGTCCACAAATGCAACCATTCAAAACACGGTTCAATCCGTCCATTAAATCGAGGTGAAACCTAAACCCTAGTTTAAGACACTTAGATTAAATTAGCTTTTTACAAAGCAATTTCTGAGCTTCTAAATAAATACCCCATTGATGCTCTTCATAAGTGCACTCTATTTTTAAAATTTTGAGTTAAACGATTGAGCCAATTTTTCGAACGAGCCATAAAACGCATTCTAGGGCGTTTTTCTGGTCTGGCTCAGGCGTGCAGTTCCTGGACCATTGATCGCTCGATCAACGGTCCAGATCGAACCGTTCTGCAGATTGTTGAACCGCGCATCCCATTCAGTTGATCAAACTGCCGCCCGGCTTGATCCTGGCCGCACATTCAGAACCACGGGATGAGCCCGCCGTCATTTGATCTCGCTTAATCGAGATTGAACGGCGAGAACTGATCACCGTCATTGGATGAAATAGGCGCTCGATCGAACGGCACGAGCTTTCTGCTGATTGGGTTAAGTGATTTACGCGTGGGCTCCGCCTCCAGTCAATCATTTGGCAATGATTGCTTTGATTGTCCGCTGTTTTGCTGGC
>NW_021319803.1:414043-467533 GCF_001605985.2 Dendrobium catenatum
TCTTAGCTTTTTTCTGACACGTTTGGGTCTTTTTCTCTTAACCAGATTATCACATACACTATTGTTATTTAATTTTCAATGACGCTTCAACTCTCACAGTTTAAAACAGGTTCAAATCAAGAGCCGCCGCTCACACCACCAAGAATAAAATATCAAAATAAGTCGCTAGAAAATTAATGTGCTCAAATCCAATTCTACATAAACAGAAATCACAAACAAGAAAGATTACTAGCTCACCTTTAGCTTGATGTAAGAGAAAGCGTTATCTATGGTGTCGAAATATCACCACCTCCAAAGCATTTTAACTTCCCTTCCGCTAGTTCGTTCAATTGTTCACACTTGATACGCCAAATATCCTTCTCCCTAACCTTCATCCGCTTCCATCCATAACTAAACCTAACTTGCTTCCCCTCCTGCATTCGCCTGCTCCACATGGCAGAGATTCACTCAATCCATGGAGCAGAATTATTAGGTCCCAAAAACAGACGGGACTTAGGAAATACGTAACCCCAAGATTCAATTAAAATTGACAATGTGGGGCTATGCTTTCTCTGATGCACTTCTTTTATTGCAACTTTACTGCGCTTATCGTATCTATTAACCTGACACTGTTGGTGCGTATTCGTTTTAGAATTCCGAATATCGGACACTATTTATAAATTAATAAATATATATATAAATAATTACTATAAAGTATCAAAATCTACATGTGGTCCTCTTTGTCATAATTATTATTTGGTGAGTTTCAGGACCTGACATATGTACGTCACGGTGGAATATCCCCCAGGATTCTTCTCCTGGGCCAGATCAGAAGGCAGAAAACCACGGTCTTCCCCAAATTGTCCGCTATTCTCGGCGGAGTCCAGTGGTACTACCAGATGTCTTCCGATCGTTTTACCTACTCACGATGAGGATGAGAAGATCAGTAAATATCGGACCTTATAAATGCTTGAATTGAGTGTTGTTGTAATAGTAAAAAAAAAAGAACTGGTGAGGTTCAGTATCTGGATTAGATAGAGGTCAGTATGGGCAATTCTTAGTTTCCTATTCTAATTCATAGAAGTTAACAAAAATGTCTAATATCTAGTTTTTTAACTAATTATAAGTTACTTTCCTTAAAATAAATATATTTGCTCCTACTTATAATATATTACCAAAGTATTTAAAAAAAACATCAAATTATTTTTAATATTAAATTTATTTAAAGAAATCTCACAACCTTATTCAAGAAATTAGCGTAATCTCAAATAATAATATTATATAACAATAAATGTAGGTTTTAAATTTGTAAAAATATTTAATAGTATTGACAAACACAATAGAAAAACTTATATAAAACGCCTTCATTCTATTCCCCTTAGTAAAAGACGTTTAATAAATACATAGATGTTACCTAATAAAACATAATCCGAATCATATGATATCCACGTACTTAATTACAGCATTAAATTCTATATAGTAATTAATCCCCCCTTATTATTATACTCACTCAAAAGTTATATTTTCATCCTTGATAACTTTTGTGCTTGGCTATCAATGAAAGGCAATTTCATTACACCAAAATAAGGTGGATATGAAATAATCACTTAAGCCACTAGGAAAAGGAATAAATAAAAATAGTTAGAAAATATTGAACTAACCATACACTCTATATCAATCCCAACAAATTCATCTATATAATTAAGATCACCCACAACATTCTCAACTTATTAAAATTTTAAAATACAAAAAACCAAATCATTAATCAATAATAAATCTGTATTGTTAGAAAACTTTCAAACTTCTGCCTTTATTTTTGATAAATTATATAAGTAATAATGAATACCCATATACAATAATAAAAATAACTAATAATAATTTAGAATTTAGTGAATCAATGCAGCTAGTCATAATTAACATCTATTTAATGACTTCCAAAGATAAGAGAAGCTCTCTTTCATATTTAAGTGTTATTGTTAACAAATATGCAGAATTATCATTAGGATTTGTTAATTTTTATCAAGGATAGAGATTATAATGATTAATAGCGTATCAATAACGTAACATGTCATGTCAATTTGAGTACCACATGTTTTCTAATTATTCAACAAAACAACTTGGAAGTCATATGAATTACAATTATTATTTTATTACATGAAATCTAATATTAATAAATATTATTATATATTGTAAAATACTATAAAGACATTAATATAAGTAAAATATAAATTTAATTTTCGACAAAGGTAAAATAAAACTACTATTCATTACACATGTTAAGATATTAATGATGTACTAGTTATACAAAACGGATAAGAAGTTTAGTACATCCGATACTTCTAAACCTTTCTCTCCGTGCTCCCCTATTATACTACACACCAGCACCCGGTCAATCACACAAAGAAAAGTCAGCCATGATTATACTATCATTCTACCGGCTCGCGAGTGATAGGAGAGCACGATCGGAGGACATTCGGAAGCCAGCCGTAAGATCCGACCCGCTAGATACGATTTAATCGAGGGAAGAAATCGGTGGTTATCCTTTAAACCGCTTTCACGATGGCCTACGGAGAGAAATTTGGGCGGTCCATTATGCGAGTTTAATTCTAAAGCTCTGGTCTCGGAGTGAATGGCTCTCCATGGGGAGCACGGAGAGAGGAGGGGAAGCAAGTTAATATTGGTGTAGATTAGGATGAAGCGGAAGAGGAGAGACAGGATAGGCAATGGTGGAAGAACGAACTAGCGCGGAAGGAAGAACAATCTTTGGAGGTGGTGAAATCGAACCCCGACGCTTTTATCCTATAACATCCGTATAATAGCTTTAGTAGATTTCAAGCTTTTTGTGATTCTGTTAAGGTTATGAGATATTGCCATTATGTTTAGATCTCCGCTTATTATAAATTTTAAATGCTGTGACGTTGCGTGAGCTCAGCGCAATTCTTTAGTTGAATACTTTTGTTTTCTAGGAACGTGAGTGAGTGTGAAGTAGCTCTCAATTGCAGAATTATTCAAATTATTAACATAACTGTTAATAGATTAAGTAAGGAAAAAACCACCAAACTGTGGGCCAATAAATAATTGTTAGTGAGGAACTTAGCATGGAAGCATTTAGTATCCTCTTTTCTAAAGTGCTCTGAGCGTGAGACTCACGTGTTTGTCAATGTGCAGCTACTCAATACCAACTGGTCAGCTTTTTAATGTAAGGCTGCTTTGTGCAATGATATAAGAAGTTGAAAAAAATCCTAAGATTTTGTTAGAATAAATAATGATTCAATATACATGTGAGGATTATCGGTGAGAAATATATCTTAGACAGTTGAATAAAGCTTGTAGTAAGAACAATGTGTGTGAGGACATGTAGATGCTGTTGAATAAGGTTACCAAAACGAATAGATTTACTCAAGAACTGTTGACGAAGCTTAAATAGAGCGTGCAGTAGAAGCTGGAGATGTATAAAATAAAGATCTCTCAATAGTAAGGAGTCGAACCAACTCCCAGACTAAAGTGAGAGAAATTTTAGAGATAGATTGAATTCATTAGGACTAAGGGTACTGTATCCTTGAGTCGAATATCTAAAAAAGCCTTTTGTGAGATATTCCATCTCCAAGAAGGTGTAGTTGAGAGCAATGATCTATTGGTTTTCATCTCATGATTGTGAGAAATATATTCATATCAAGATAGAACATGGAGATATACCATTCGGAATCAGAAAATTGGGTATAGAAGCATTATACAAAGTGTGAAAAATGATCTAATGTACTTAATATAGGAATAATAGCCCTCCGATGAGAAGAGATGTTGTGTACTATATTGAATGAGGATATTCTTAAATGTAGTGTTGATTGAGGTGTCTTTTAATCTTTTGATAAAGAGAAGAAGATTCCTCCAGTTAGAGAGAGCCTTAGCAGTATAAGAGAAAGAGAGCCAAATTAACAACAACATACTATTAATGGTAGAATTGATGCCTCCACTCTAACTTTTAATAATATGTGCGTACTGATCATAATGAGAGTAGTTCCCTAAAGTGATACTTTGTAGCTTAATAAGAAGAATTCAAACAGGCTGTTTTCAAACATTAAGAAACAATTTTATATTCTCCTTTTTGACGAGGTTTGTAGTGATTTTGGAATAGTTGGTATGCTGGTTTACACGATAGCGCGCTTTACTCAAGCAGATTATGATTGATTGACCAGCTCTGCATCTACCTGTTCTTTATATTTAGAAAATTAGGCAACCATTTTACACTTCTATGGAATGATCCACTGAACTTATTTATAGGTTTATATCCCTCTCAATGGCTCTTAATTAACGAATTGGTTTGTGTTTCAATTTATTCTTAAAATTTGTGAATATTTTCTTGTTAAGCATACAGCGTAACTTCTATTAACCCTTCTGATTCACTTGCTGATTTACTTGTCATAGGATAATTAACACTCATTGAGAACTCCTCTGTATAAAAAATATTCTTTCTTTACATACAACGTTTGCATAATTACCGAAGCCTTGATCCTACTCCACTTAGAGAGAAGGGAAGATCTCCTCTAAGTAGTTTATGAATACTCATTATGCCAGTCACGTTATCCAAGAATATTTGTGGTCTTTACTCTGTAATGCACTAATCTCCAAAGAGTTGTTCGATCTTGGCAAGAACTTGATTTGTATATTATTCAGATATGCACTCTCTCGAGTCTTCTCTCTCCGTAACTTCTTGCATTATGCATTTCTCCAACCGACAGAACTTATAAACCATTAAGGGTGAAATTCCTTGTTGGATAATCTTCTCTTAGAGAATCATCATCAGGACTCTTCCTTAGGTTTCCATCTTCTCGTCGAGATATTTCAGACTACAGATGCATTAGTTTCACAAAGATTTTTCTCTCGTTACTAAAATAATTCCTGTCCATCATTCTTTCTTCTCTATTATTCACAATTTCCTGAAATCTTACGAATTAATTCTTACAAATAATGGCAAGACTCTCAATGGTTTCTCTCCGGCGAAGATACAATACCATGGACCGTATATCTCTATTCATAGACTCATCGCCTGCAACGCAATGATACATGTTGCTTTTTCTGGCATCTTCTTCGAGCTTCTTGATATGGACCATGACAAAGGAAGAATAACAAGGTTAAGAGGAATACATTTTACAACAGAAATTCAACACTGGCTCTATAGGGAATATCGAAGTGCATTAGTACCTACCATAATTAAATAGATTATTTATAATTGTATATAGAAAGTTCTATCGTTCTTAGTGCAAAAAGGCTATTCAAAGGTACATGTATGGGACGTGAGGTCACAATGGGCTCTTTGCACTTGTTTTACGTTACCCACCTATTAAAAACCTTATTAATACTCTAAAGCAGACTTATCCTCTCTTTAGGCTTCCTTCTGGAGAAAGCGAACCGAATGCTTCCTGTTTGTTCTTTGTAATGTCTCGAGTGTCAACTTAATCATGAACTATGGTCTTCTAGACGTTTGAACCAGGGATAAAGAATACTCTGTCCCCCATTTCCTGTGCCCATGGTTGGTGCTTCCACTCTAGAACTCGATTCAAAGATGGGCTTTCTCGGACCTTTGTGTGGACCAATTGTTTGATTCAATAGAATACGACGCAGACGTAAGCACTAAAGAACACAAATGCTGGACGTGTTAAAGCACCTAAATCGACCTCGTGATTGAGGAGATATAAATTTTGCCCGACTTGTAATTTCTATGCTATCCTACCATAGTTACTCCATATACGACATGAGTTTGTCTTGAGGTAACTCTTTATGTGCCGTTGTACCCTTAGAGCACTGAGGCTTGGACTTTCTTATTTATTGGTATGACCATTCTGCGTACTGGAATAAGGTGCAAGATGACATATATCACAGATATACGCAAGACGTCTGCAAGATGTGCCGATACTGAATAACATAGCGTGCAAAGACCACAGAATTCTATGAATGACACTTATGATGAAAAGTAAAACTGTAAGGTACAAATTTCAAAAGGTTCTTATAAGTTCTAGAAATCTATTAATTTAAAGTCCATACATGCTGATTGAGGAGTTCGCGAAGGTTCGTGTGTGCAGGTAGCTACGTTTTGTCATCTTTATGCCAAATGTAGTACAACTTGTAAGACAAATAAATATCATGCTTGTTCTCCTACGTACAACAGTTGTTAAGTTACTCATCACTAACGATAGTCAATTGAGATGCCCATGACCGACTTATTGCGTTAGCTTTGGTCTTTGATCAGTTGATTTACTAAAAATTATTTTACTTCAATCTTTGTATGTTTAACCATATCCATACTTGACATACTTGACAAAGTAAAGATATGTATCATCTTTACAAAAAACAAAAACATTTGTAAAAAGGTCCTCTCATTGGACAGTTTCACCTTACTCTTTTTTATCATAGATGGATAGTATATATTAAGAACATATCACTTTTAAATGGGAGCGTTTTTATATGTTATCATTAGGTGGAATAATAGGACAATAGAATTTTAAGAAACTTAGCATGATATATAGTGAGAAGAACTATTAGAAAATTACATATTGAGTCTAATATTGTGTTATAGAAGAATATCTCGTAACTACAAATGCATGTAGGATGTTATGTGGTACAACTTTGGATGATCATATGGCATTTCGTACTTCTTCTGTCTCCCTCTAGCATAAACCGCCCTTGCTATAGCTTCCACAAATCGTAAACGAGGTATGTTGATACCATCTATGATTTATCAATTTGGGAAGACCTAACCGCGATGCGCATACTAGTGTACTCAGCTCAAATGATGATGTCATTGGTTCAAAGGTTGAAATTTCAGCACACTGGCATAATTCATGGAAAAAGTTGACTTCAAGTAGCTAATTATTTGTAAAGGTCGATACTAATAAAAGAATAAAGAGTTAAAATTAAAGTCAAGGCAGTGCACGAAGTATGGAGGTGTCAATTCGGAGTCAACGGCGTTGGGTGCGGGATCGAACCCGGAACTATTCAGGTCAACCGAAACCCGACCCGATTCGGTCCGGGTCAAACCGACCGACAACAGAAGACCCGGGGTTTGAGCCCAAAGCATATTGCTAGTTTATCAGGAGGAGTAAAAGAAAAATTCGGTGTCTTAACCTTATCGTGGGTGATTTCGGGTAAAAAAAACGGAGGGCCAATCTGCGCTTTTCAGAGTCAAAAGTGACGTTTCCGTAGTCACTTTTCGGGTTGTTTCGGGTTTCTTCAATGTGTACACCCGAACCCGACCGTTGGTCTGGGTTCGCGATAAGACCCGATACCGCGATTTTTCCGGTCGGTGTTCGATCGTGGTACAATAATATTGACTACCCCTAAGTGCCCACTATAAAATAAGGATAAGACGATCTTAAAGACTACCTATTGCTAAACAAAAAGCGAATTTTTTGTTTTAAACGTAAAAAAAATAGCATTATACATCAAAGTAAACAGTAATAACTAAACATTCAAAATAAATACTATTAAGCTTTATATTATATGGTCTCTCACACATCCCTCTTTCATGGAGCATGCAATATAATAACAATCTTCAAAAATAAAATCATATATAAGAACAGCTTATAGATCAAATTCTAAGATGAGATACTTAACAGTATCCTTAGACTTATTAGTGACAGATGATCGATAATACGCCTCTTGCCCGATGAACACTAATTGAATTGTGCCAAAAAGTGCCTAGCGAAGAGTTAGATCATCAGCTGGAATCATACTAGCATAAGGGATAACAGCTGCAGCCCGCATACTACGAATTGACTCAATTCATATGTTTTCTAAGACTCTTCTCCTAATCTAAGAATAGATGTTCCCAAGTCCGTCTAAGACTCATTGTTCTCTCGGTGGAATACTTAGTGGTTAATCCACTTGCTAACATGGTAGCTGGAGTATTATTGCATTGCCAGTTAAGGTTCCGACTTTACACTGCCTAGCACTCCCTGTTGCCTGGTCGTAGACTTTCAAAACTTGCAATCTTTCTTTCGCAAAGGCCATTTGCTCTACTATTTTTTTGCCGTCACTATGCGGACTTTTGCTCTGAATTCTAAAATCTCTTCGCTTGGCTCACACACCTTCTTGTAGGGACTAATTTACTTAAAAGGCATGCTGCCTCACTGGCATCTAACGAGTGACGTCATCGTTCCTTCTGCCTCCTTAGCAAATTTTGTTTTATATGCAGTCACCTCATAAATCCCCTCATTTTTCTTATACTAGCGAGCTTGAGCACGTAGTAGAGTTTTTCCATGTCGAAAAGACTCAAATAAATCAAGGATTAATGCTGCTCGCTGCTAGCACCCAATAAGAACAATGGAAGCAATCGCAACCATCAAACCTTCAAAAAGCGAAAACAAAGACTCACATTTATTCTACTTTTATGTCCATAATTGTCAAAGATCTATCCACTTGGTAGACCAAACCCAAGGAAAATAGGCTAGATCGAGTTTTCTCAAAACTTTAATTCCCCAGTCTTTCTTGCCCTCTTAAAAGGAGGGAGAGAATTGAGAATGGATACGAATAATTGATGGACCACTCCTTATTTACTCGGTGCTTGTTTAATTTGTAAGTCATTAATGATAGACTTGAGTTAGGTTCAATACAGGTCGACTGAATATTCTTTAAACTTAACTTACCGATAGTTGTAAATCTAGTTCACCAAAACTTTACAGCATATTCAGTGTGCTATTGATAGCCCAAAGGATGAAGATCTAGGTCAATGAGTGATGCATCAATGAATTAAGCCCATATTCTCAACTCTCATGTATAATTGGCTACTTAAACTCATAGTGCAAAGGACTCATGGACTCACCCATTCATTAAATTAGTTCAACCCAGAAACCCACTATTTGCTTACACGATGCGATTTATTCTGCTAGTGTTGCTTGCGTAGCGAAACCCATTCGAAGTTCTCAACTCACTAGTTCGGTACAAGATCAAACCTGAGGCGGTGCTAACATAATTAGCTTCACTGAGTTTAAATATATATTCTTCTATTTAATCTCATTATATAAGCCAACCTCTACTAAGCATCTGACTTTTCATTTTCACCATAAAATTGAGAGTCAATTGTGGATCCATGCACTAATTTTAATTCTGTTTACTTCTGAGGCCAAAAAGTAGGTTTGTCGACGCTAGCCATGGGTGGACTTGAAATCAAGGAGGCGTAATAGTTTACTAAGGGATCCTTACTATGCGGCTTAGGTACAGTTCTTCATAGCATTTAAGCATCAGTGCTTAACAAAACTGCATCCAAACATATGAACTGAGAACTCTCTATAAATAAAATGAGTAGTAAATAAACATGACAAACATAACGTTCACCTTCATAATTAGTTGTAATTTAACTTGCCTTATTTTGTAGACGAATTCTTTCGCTTTACATCAATATCTTCAAATTTCATAAGACTTGCCTGGAAAGTTGTATTTGAAGCTTTTTTGATTTTCATGAACTATAATCTGCATGGAGTGAGATTACAGGCATTAATGATAGATATATTGACGAGTTAGCATAATAATAACGAGAGTCATTTATCTCGCTTTGTCTAAACTACATTTATGATATGGTATACTCGATAGAACAATCTCAACTATTAATATTTAAGAATCTGGTTTCTAATTTATATTCATTTCAAATAAATTTTATCCTTTCCCCTTTCATTTTATTACAAGAGCCTGTTCAAAAATTTTGTACCAAATGAATGACAAAACATTTTCATAATGTGCTATGATACATTGTTGCTCCTAGCCTAGTATTAAAAAGGATGAGTCTTCTACTCGTATTATTGTACATACATGTAGAGCTTTTTTTCTTCATCTTTTTACTTTTAGTGTGTGTTAAACCGAACTTACATATTTATTAATGATTTTATGATTATTTATCATTTTCAATTATTTCAGGTTACATATCACTCTTAATAATATATTGCATTTTCACACACCGCCAATATATATATATATGGTCATAATATTTACTATATTATTGTAATATTTAATGACTTTAACTAGTTGTCTCAGTGTTGAGCTACCACTCAAGTGCACTCACTTAATTCTAATCCGCATCAATCATATAACTCTCACAATGTGTCAATAGTTTGCATTTGACTTGATTAATAAGGAAAATTTGGAATTTGTTAGATGAGAAGATGAAACGATAATCACCCATTCTTTCCGATCTCTCTTACATAATATTATTATCCTATCAAACCTTTCTAATAGATTTCTAGATGGTTCTTTTTAAACGTACAACACGCTAAAGGCACATACACAATTATAGCAAGATCTCAAAGCGAACGTCAAATAACTATTACTATTCAGTGATTATATAATATTAAAAAATTTTCATGATCACTCGAAGTTTTATCAGTAGGTCTAATCTTAAAAAATCCAAGAACCATATACAATTACTTCCCAGTACTTACCCTCAATGAGTTACACACTCACTCTGAGTATTGCTAACTATTGAATATGACCTGTTCAAGATATAGTTATTGACTCGCATCTTTTTATTAGTAACTCCATACTCAAGTGCTACACTAGCAGGATCCAGTGTCTTTGTAATACACATCTATAGGCTTCACTACACTCTACACATCTCTCTCGCTCTCAGCATGACTGTGTACAATGCATTCCTCGACTTATGTCAGCTCTCTCTCATTAGTTATTGTAAACATAACTTCAAAATTAAAGTCGCTGAGATAATATTGAACTTATTTGACACATTTAAAGGAACTTTAAATGAATCGGACAACGTCGCCTTTTATCCTACAAATCTCGACACTCATATGTAGTACTTGTGAGAGAATACCGTTCTCATCGTTCATCTTTTCTATATACATATGCATTTAATCTATTCATGCGATTTACTGTTTGAAACATGCTCAATACCATGGATCTAATAAGTGCGTTACAAACCATTTCTCTATAATAGAAGATTGGACTAGAGATACACTTCACTTTTTTTCTTGCTCATTCTTTCTGATCTCCTCCCCGTGCGTGAATAGAGCGCGAAGAGTTCTCGCAATCCTCCCTCTGTGCTACTCTCACAATCTTCACTATACCTAGTGCGTCGGCTATGAGAAGATAAGCCAGTAATACTCTATATAGACATAGAATTCTTTCATCCTACTATGAATCTTTAGAAGGAACTCAAAAATTAGAAAAAGAGTGAACAAAATAACATCTTCCTCAAACATAACGCCCTAAATTCGTTCTATTGAGTATTTAGTTTCTTTCATCTACTCACACTTTCGAAATTTTCTTTTCATTAGTGTAGGTTGTCCCTTCTCAGCTATTCCTATCAGCTCTCCTTCTCAGGATCAAATTTCTCTCCACTTCTCTGTGATTCAATTGTAAGTTGTTGGTCCAAACCTTTGATTTATCCGTACCCCTCTTCAAAGCTCTCGCATTCTCTATACCCTTCTATTCTCTCGAAGTCGGCGACGGAAGTATCTACTCTCTCATCTTATCTCGAGATGCGAACTCTCTTCTGCGTTCACCTCGCTCGACTACTGGTGCCTAGCGTGCACGATGTCATAAGCCTCGTTAATTTGGACTTAATTATACAAAAGATAAGAAAAAAACTGTAACGTTTCTTAAATTCTATACGCAGTGATCGTCCTGGACGATTTTACTCTGACAATACTCTGAGTGACGACGACCCTATTTATGATATGTATGACTCATTATAAGTGCTTTGCGATTTTAGTCATAGCTCGCTTGAACCGGTCCTCTCCGGTTCCTGTACGAATTCTTACGCTTATGTTCTCTCAGTTATAGCTATATAAGAATAACATAAATAATACTTAATTCTACCTCATCTCGATCCGGTAACCATAGTAGAAACGGCTTTCTAGCATAATCACTCTTTCTATTGAAATCGGGTGTTTTAAATGCAGTTCTTGTGTAGCGAGAATATAGTTCATGTCATGACATTCTGATAATATGTGTGAATCTATATGATAGAAACTCTCATCTTTCTCTTACTACTCTGTGGTACTACATTTTCCTTGCACTTTTCGTCTTGACGATAATTTTCCAGTAGGACCATCATCACGCGATCTGATTATTTATTTTCGTCTGGACGAAAATATTTTCCTCAGAGTTTGATCGTTCCTGGATGATTTTTGAATTTCGTCTGTCGTGACAGTGTAAATTTTTCACAGAGGACCTATTTGCCACGGACGATAAATATTAAATTTCGTACTGGAAGAAAATGATTTACAGTGGAACACTAAGTGTCTCTGGACGATATAATGATTTCTCTCCTGGACGAATAGGACTTTAGATAAAATTTTTCTGAGCAAGTTTCTAATTCGTGTACCATATGCTTCATAGGTGAAAACTTTCTGATCATCCTGTAGAACAAATCGTCCGAGTACGATGAATATCAGTCCAGAGCGTATCAGTATATAAACATTTTTATACTGAATCTCCTTATGTGTGTGTGTATGTTTTTTATCACTCAAATTACAAATCTACTCCCTTTCAATTTGATTTTAAAGAAAAGTGCAAGCTTCAATTTACAATAGTTATCTCAGCTGAATGTAATTTGATAGTTCTTCCGCTAGTCTGGAGATTGTTTTTCCTGAAATGATTAGTACACCACAAGAGCAAATATAATAGCTCTTAGCTAAAAAAATGTAGTGGCAGATAACTACACATTCTTTGAACAATAATCTTTGGAATCACACAAAACTACGATAAGTTGCCAAAAATGTAAAGCATGCAAATAGCAACTACCTTAACAAAAACACTCTTAGGAAAATTTGATCCTAAATCTGATGAGGGAATTTTTTATGAAATTCAAGTTTTGCTAAATCCTATAGAGTTTTTTAACAAAATGGCATTGGTAATGGAGGAGACCACTCATGTAGTTTTTTGATGAATCTGATATTTTTGGAGGGATTAGGTTTGAAGAAAAAGATGTTGAAGAAATTACCTAAGGAATTGAAAATGTAAATCTTGAAGAAAGGGTTGGAACAATAAATAAATTATCTAGAGAATGAAAGTATTCTAAAGTCATCCTAAAGAACTGATTTTAGCAGACCCGATTTAAGAACTATGCATAGACTTAGCAAAGAAGTGAACCACTCCACATTTATTTCAATGATTAAACCCATAAATATAAATCAAGCACTTTCTGATAAATTTTAGATTCTAGCTATACAAGAAGATTTGAATTAATTTACTAGAAATGATATTTGGGAGTTGGTGGAAAGTCCTAAAAATTAACATGTTGTTAGAACTAAGTGGGTTTTCGAAAATAAGATGAATGATTTAGGTGTAGTGGTTAGAAATTAGGTAAGATTGGTGGCCAAGGGGTACAATCAAATAGAAGAAATTTATTTTGAGTAGACTTTTTCCCTTGATTCCAGACTTGAAGCAATAAGGGAGGTTCTAACATTTACCTATTTTAAAGGCTTTAAGTTATTTCAAATGAATGTTAAAAGTACATTTCTTAATGGGTTGATATAAGAGGAAGTTTATGTTGAGCAACCTCCAGGTTTTGAAAATTCACCAATTCGTAATCATGTGTTTAAATCAAAGAAGGCATTATACATACAAAAATATGCACCTAGGGCATGGTATGAAAGGTTAAGAACATTCTTACTAGAAAGATCTTTTGTTAAAAGGAGTGTAGATACCACTCTCTTCATAAAAATAGTAGGAGATGACATTCTTATTATTCAAATTTATGTTGATGATATCTTATTTGAATCTTCTAATAAAAATCTTTGTGATGACTTTTCAAAATAATAAGGAATTTGAAATGAGTTTTATGGGAGAATCTAGTTACTTTCTTTATTTTAGCATAATGGAGAAAGAGGATGACACCTTTTTTTGTCAGTAAAAAATATATTAAAGACATCCTTAAAAAAGTATAAAATGAATAAAGCTAAACTAATAAGTACTCCCATGAGTTCCTCAGTTAAGTTAGATAAGGATTCTAAAGGTAAATCTATTGATCAAAAGAAATTTGTAAAGATAATTGAATCATTACTTTATTTAACTACTAGCAAACCTGATATCATGCTTAGTATTTATCTTTGTGCTAGATTTCAAGTTGATCAAAAAAATCCTATTTGATTGCTATTAAAAGAATTATTAAATATTATTTAGGAAACCAAAACTTAGGGATTTGGTATCCTAGGCACAACCCTTCTTTTAAAATCATTAGATATTATAATTCAAATTTCGTAGGATGTAAAATTGATAGATAAGTACTTTTAAAACTTATCAATTCATAGAAAACTCTTTAATTTTCTTGTTAGTAAAAAATTGAACTCATTAGCCCTTTCTGCAACTGAAACAGAATATATAGCCTTAAGAACTTGGGTGGCACCGATTCTTTTGTTAAAACAACAACTTATGGATTTAGGTTTTTCAATTGGCACCATTCCAATCTTTTATGATAATACAAATGTTATTTATATTTAAAATAATCCAATCTAACACTCTAATACTATGCATATAAAAATAAGGCATCACTTCATTAGGGACCATGAAACCAAAGGAGAAATTGAGCTACATCATGTAGCTACTAAAACATAGCTTGCAAATATTTTCAGAAAACCATTGGTTTTTGAAACTTTCAGTACTTTAAGAACTAGAATAGATGTTATTGACATTCATGCTTGAAAAATTTTAAGTCTACAAAATGTTATTGTGTATGTTTTTTTGTGTGTTTATGATTGTATTTACTTTTCTATTTTTGGTTTGTCTTGTTTTATTCTTTTTTATTTTATCTTTGATTTATCCTTTTATTATTTTTGTTTTTTTATTTAATGGGTCTTGGTTGATTTATTTCTGAAAAGTATCTTGATCATCATGTTTAAATCTAAAATTCCATTTCCATTCGTATTGTACGAACCACTTTCACTCTGTATGAATTCTCCTATTTTTTCATGATCTCTTTTCTGAGTTGGACATACGAATTTCTTATAACTTTTCATGATAATTATATACTACAAACACCTCATCATATGCATGAATCATCAATCATTCATTTGTACGAACATATGAAAAAATGCTTCAGAACAAATTCACTTAGGGTTTTCGGCGGTTATTATTTGATAATCATTTCAAACAATCACCTATTCATCTGTATGATCCACTTGTCAAATTTTATGTAGATGAATTCAATCAGCAATTACAATCTTTATTGATAAATCATCTCGGATAAACACCTGTTCGTCTGTATGATCAATTTTGATCAACTATCGCACGAAACAACTCATTGGGAAGGTAATTTTACAAATACTCATTTTTCTGCAATAATTACTCTTGATGGTATATATATATATATATATATATAATTTTATTTGTACTATACAAATTTCAAAGTCATACATACAAACCTAATTTCATACTATGCAAAATTATCCAATTTCAATAAATTGGAAGCTATTCTTTAAATTTGTTCACAATCTCTTTCACATTCAGATTCTCTTGAGTTCAATCATCTTAAAATGGAAAGTGACAACAAACAAATATGCCTCTATTTGAATCCACTAAATTTTCTTTCATTCTCACAAAATTATCCATCCCATCTTCTTATTCAAGAAGACATCAATTTTTCAATTATGCCTCTATTTGACTCCACTCAATTTTCTTTCATTCTAACATTAATCTATACATTTTACTCTGACACTTTTTATTATTTTCTTACCAATATGAAAATTAGAGAGAATAATAGCATAATGTTCTTAAATGACTTCCACCAATGAGTAGAAATCACTAAAGAGGATTTAAACACATTTTTACATCTTAGAACTAAAAGAGTAAGGGCACATTCTATGATTTCAAGAAATAGTTTTGATTGGTATGCTGAAAATGAAACTCTTAGGGGTATAACTTCAATCCAACACTTACCCCTTATTCATACTTTAAATGAAAATGCCAAGATCATCTAGCATGTTTTAAAAACCTCCATTATTCCTAAAGTTGGTGATCGAATCAATATCACTCCGTTGCTTACTATAGTAACATACTACATTATGTTAAACACTCTAATTCATGAAGCCTAGCTGATTCTGGACTACATCAATAACCTTACTGACATCAAGCTCCTTGTCACTAGAAGAAATAAGAATGTGGACTTAGGATACTTGATTACCTACATCCTTGAGAAGAAATACATTCTTATTCATCCCGCACCACCAAATAATCTGCCTTTCTAATTTACTGATGCTTTATTTCATATTCATTTCCATTGGGATCAAGGGGAGAGAAAGATGAGTTTGGTGAAGAAGAGGGAACTGCTCCAACACTTACACCTGCTCCTATTCTTGGACCTAGGAATCAATTCTAGCAAGATTTGATCCAGAGATTCGATCGCCTTTAGTCTCATATAGATAAGTGAATTGATCATGAAGAGACTCATTTGGACTAGCAGGAATATGGATACGATGAGGATATGAGTTGGGTTAGAGGACATATTAATTCACTTAATACTCAAGTAGCTACAATCAAGAACTACTTTACCTAGTTCAATCCTCCACAACCTCCTTAAGATCAAGATCCCCCTAGGTTTTAGTTTGGTTGTTGATTATTGTATGTTTTGATAATTTAGTTTTTATGATGTTACATTTAGATGCTTTTATTTTGGGTTAGTTGTATTTGCTTTATGTTTGAGTATGTGTTATTTAATAGAAAAAAGTTTGTTATTGAGTTATTTTATTCTATTTAATCCCATTAAATTATCTATGAGTTACTATTCACTAGTCTAGAATGTCGATCTAAAGGATGAAAATTTTAAATTTTTTGCATTACAATGTTATTTCCTTACAAAAAAATTTAATAAAACATGAAATAAAATTATAATTAGATTTAGATAAGGAGATCATCTTCACATCATAATATTCATTTATCTTATAATTATAATTATTAGAAAAGAGGTGACTTATTTTTCTTTTATTTTCTTGTTCAATGTATTGATTTTATTGTTATCTATTGGGTTTTATTTTGTGGTTTAATACTCCTTAAATGAGAAAGTTTTTCTTTATTTGGAACATAATCACATAAGCTAAGATTTGATGATTTAGGTTATGGAAAGTACAAAATGTCAAAATATGCACAAAGTGTGCCAAATTTAAAAAGAGACACAAATTTAGCCAAACCTTAAAAAATGCACAACATTCACAAAATAAAGTTCAAAATCAAAAGATATGCAATTGGGACAGCTAAAATTTCTCAATTCTAGTTGATAAAGAGGCACAAAATGATCCCACTCTTGATTTAGTTCTTTTCTCTATGTCTCAAATTCTTAGAAAATTTCATGCATTAAATAATAATTTTAATTATTGAATTTGAAACTATTTGATTGTTATTTAATTTTTTTATAATTATTTAATTTTATATTTCTGCTTTCTAGAACAAACACTTAACCTGATCAACTTTTATTTGAAGTCTTCCTGGTAATGTGTTTTAGTGTTTATGTTTTGGTGTGTTTGTTTTATATATTTCTTATGAGTTTTGTATTTATTATATAAAAATTAAATAAAAAAGGGGGAGAACAAAATTCTTTTTCCCCATGATTTTTATTTTTTTATTCATTGAGGGGGACCTTAGGAGAAATGAATTTTAATTTGTAATTCAAATAATAATTGTTTTTGCCATCATTAAAAAGGGTGAGATTGTTGCAACTCAAGAATCAAGATTGAGATTCTATTTTTTGATTATAACAAAATATTTTTGCTCTAATTTTTTTATTTCTTCTAGTATATATTGGATATTTCTATTTGTTTCTGTGTGTACTAATATTTCAGAGTAATTACATACAACTTTAGATTGCTGAAGACTTTGAGAAAATGTAAAATATGATTTTATGTAGAGTCTGTATATCTCCATTTGTATTTATTGAGTCTGAGCAAGTGTGATTGTAATTGGGTAATCGTGCACCAGATACATGGGGAGAGAGATGTAATTTAAATTGATTTTTTTACTAATCGTATTGTAAGATATCTAATTGTAATGTACGCTTTGACATAGTTTTACTACATAATATAGCTAATCAAACTTTGGCTTGAATTATTTTTTTTTTGTTTGTACTGTAAGATGTCAAGTCATACGAAAAACTAATAGAGTATGAAATTAGGTTCGTTCTAGATCATACCAAATGAACACTTTTTTTTTTGAACTATTCAAACAATATAATCTTCATTCATATATATGAATGATAGAGTATGAAATTAGGTTTGTTCCAGATTGTACCGAATGAACACATTTTTTTTAACTATTCATACATATGATTAAAAGTGAATGAAAATGAGTTCATCCAAGTTCGTACCAAATAAAGCCCTAATTTTTTGAACTATTTGTACCAAATAATCCACAATCGTATCGTGCAAATTTGTGACTATTATCTTAAAAATTTTAATTTTTGGATGGTTTTTCATCTGTTTCTATATAAAGTGTCCTAAAAACTGTGTCAATAATCCTTTGCTGCAAATTTCTCTTGAGAGTGACCATTGAGAGTATATTTAGAGAAATTTTGAAAGTGAAGAGTGAGAGATCTAGCGAAGAGGAGTTGTGAGGGAATCACAAGGTTGACCAAAGTGAGGATCTCTTTGCTTCATTCAAGTTTTTGCTCAACTTATTTGGAGGCTCTTAGGAGAAGATTTTTAACTTTGGATTAAGTTATTATTTATTCACTAAAAGGGTGAAAAAGGATGTGGCAGTACACTGGCATCACTTGGGGATTGTAAAAGGTGACAATTCTCTATCACACAAGGTTGGTGGAAGAGAGTTTACAAGGGCTTCTCCACCTTGCAATGGGGGAAAATGAAGAGTCACTATTGTTTAGTGTAATAACTGGATAATGAGTCTCTAGGGAGTGGATATAGGTCAAGTTGGACCGAATAAGTATAAAATTTTGTATTCTTATGTTGTTTTTAATTTTCCCATATTTTATTTTCTACATTTAAAATTTTTATGATTAAAAAATCATCTGTGATAATCATTTCTATAAATAATTGCATATTTCAGGATTAGTTATTTAATTTTCTAAAAGATCTAAAAAGATTTTTAAAAATCCAAGAATTTTTTTTAATAACCAATTCACCCCTCCCCCCTCTTGGTTAGCCTTGGGATAGTTCTATAAGGTTTAATAACCTACACAAACTTTCATGATAGCTTATGGCGAGGGATGACCATCGGCCACTCGACACTTGTGAACGTGGTCCTAGAGGGCTGCGAGGCTTGTTTTTAGGTAATTTCTATAATAATCCTTGTTCTTTACTTAACATAACTATAATTTCTTGAAATTGTAAGAATAATTGGTTTTCTTCTGTAAATAAAGGTGATTCAATAGTTTGGAAAATTATGATTGATGGTTCTCAACATCTAAAACCACTGATTATATGAAAGTTGGGGAACATGAAAGATATTCAATTGATGGAAGATGCATGTATTATTGAAAAATCTTTAGAGAAATGACCTACATTTTGTGACCATATAAGTTTATAGAATTTAAGTGTTGATAAGCTATTAAATCAAGAAGAGAGCTAGGAAGATAGTAATCTTCATAAATTCTTTGGGATTATGCAAATTAAATGCATTAAGAAAATTCCTATTGATTCACGGTTGAAGTAGTACACAATGGAGTTAATTCATCAGCATTCTCGTAAAACTATCTTGGCTTTGGCAATGAAGAATAAATTTCTAAATAATGATGAATATGAGAACACAAGTTAAAGTTGCAACCTAGGGATGCTTTCTTTTGGTAGAGGCTTGGAAGAAATTCTTTTCCAACAAAATGATTTCTTAAGTACATAAAATTGTATGAATAAAACCTTTGTCCAAGAGGTTGTCTTATGGAGGAGGATATTGAGCACATCTTTGTTAAAAGTTTGAAACTCAAAGAAGTAATAGTTAAACTAATCATTGGCAAATCTTATACCAATTTACATTTCTTAAACTAATATAATAGCTACAAGTTTTATCTGTTAAAATTTTGATAATGGGTAGAATATATTATTTTACAATTTTTCATGCTTAAAGAGTTAGAAATAATTGTAAACATGGTGAATAGATCAACCTTCCTTCTTTCATAATTGCTATGATTTTAACTACTTTTATTGAACCATATTCATATCTAATTCTTGAGAACTGGGGTGTTAATCATCTTGAAAAGTTGAGACGTAAAGTTTGGCTTCCCCCTCCTCCAAATTGGACCAAAGTGAATGTGGGCGTTTCTCTACACAAATCTAATAATGCTGGAATCGGAGGAGTTATTAGAGACCATAATTACAAAATTATTGCTACACTTGGAAAGAAATTATGTCATTGGGATGTGGCTAAATTGTATGTTCTGGCTGTGCTATGTCTTAAAGATATACTAGAAGATTGGATGTTGGAAATTGATGGCATTTGGATAGAAGTATATAACATCAACGTTATCATCAGGTTCCAAAAATCTTTTGCTTCTCTTATTAGACGTAATGTAATTAAGTTTTTTCTTGGATTTATCTTTTTTGCATGACTTTAAACAATTCATTTTTCATTATTTTCCTAGGGATTGTAATGAAGTTGTTATTTTTTGTGCAACTTATTCTTTATTAGGTAATTTCTTCTAGAATGTACTAAATAATAACCTTCCTTTAAAGTTTAGTTTGTTATTAAAGGGAGAATATGATAGAGTAGATTGCAGTATTCTTTTTCATTAATAAATACAATTTACAATTTCTTGAAAAAAAAAAGATATAGAGCAATTGCATGGAGTCTTTTAATTTATTAATCTTATCATAAAGAATCATGATAATTAAAGATTTCAAATTACTTTAAAATTTTCAATTAATAAGTTCTAGGCTATTAAATAAAATGTATTTGCGCCACGCTTAAGGATAAAATAAACATATATAATCTTCATATTTATTTAAGTTTAATTCATTTAATTTAATTTAATTACTTTATTTTAATGAAAATTAATTTCTAGTTTAAGTTTATTTATTTTTAATTAAATTATTTTATTTTCACCTTTTAATTTTCTTAGTTTATTAATTTTAAGTTTTTCATTTATATATGGAATTTATTTTAATATCTAATTAATTTATTTTTATTATTTAATGAGGTCATGAATAACCTAAGATGATTATTTGAAGAGTTTGCAATCATTTGGTTTTTATGTAGTATTTTTAATTAGTTTATTTAATTAATTAATGATTTTTTAATTAATTTAATTATGATCTTTTATGATGGGGTAATATTTTTCATTTAAACTATTATGAATCTAACATTGAATTAAATTTAGTTTATATTTTCTTAATGTAATTTAAATTTTCAATTAATTATTGAAGATCCTTTTTTATGCTAGAAAAAGATTTTCTATAAAAAGAGTGGTAAAAAATGTACAAACTAGAAAAAGTCTACTATGTCTTCCCAACACAAAAGAGCCTGCAGACAAAGAAAACTAAGGAAATGAACAACAACAAAGAAAAACCCCTCATTTGAAATTGAGAGATCCCCCATGACATTGTAGAAGGCACCAAAAAGGTTGCGGCAACCAACACAATACACATAAGAAGACCTCAACAATGTTAATTTGACGGGCCCAAACTCCTGCCTAATATCTCATCAGCTTCTTTTTTCCTCTTTCGAGGGATAATGGTGACAGGCCCCAACTACAACAGTTCTTTCTAAAGGTGACCATGGGAGACTCTAGGACTTTACTTGGAGAAGTTCAGTATATTGTTAGATATATCCTACTGCTGAGATTTTTTAGCAGTAAACATAATAGGCTTTGGGTTGGAATCAATTGACATTGGAAAGGGGCATCTTATTTCATGGCCTTTAGAAGGGTTGCCAGAAATATGTCCTTTTTGCTTTGTCTTTTTCCTTATAGTGACAACATTCATGTGTAAGAAATTAGGGTTTACTATTTACCAAACTAAATGAACTCCAGATGGATTGAAATTTAAACAATAAGCCAATCATAACCTAAGTTTTAAACCATAGCAATTAGGGACCATAAAAGTCTCACTAGGAGTTTTAATCAATTTCCAAAATAAATGTTTTTATATTTTAAAAATTATATATTAGATTATCTTAACCATAGATTACGGTAAAATCAATAGCAAACTAACTCATTACACTAATTTAGCACACCAAACAAAAAGTACCCTTGATGATCTATAGATGTACATTTATTAAATTGTTTATTACTAGGTCATGTTTTGACCTAGAAGTTTAAAATTGCATTGAATCTTTATAATGAATTCAAATTAACCCAAATAAATTTGGATATGTGTAATGCATCCTAAAAATTATTCACTATTAATTTTAAGCCATTCTCATTTTTATTTAAAAAGTAATTTTAAAAATAAAGTTGGATGTATTTTTGAAATTGAATTTAATTCAGATAAAATTGATATTCCTAACCATAAGGTTTTTATTCTACTCTTAAGACACATCCTAGAGCCTAAGAACACTAAAATCGGACAAGTGCATGAGTATTAATAGAATTATGAAGTTTAGTTGATTTTTTTAATTTATTTCTAAAGTTTTACATAGTCAGATTAGTCTATTGTGTAACTCTTTAATGTATGACTTCTTCTCATTGTCCACTATGTTTGATCAGAGATTAAATGGTTGAGGGAAAAGAGCTCAGAACTATGTGATAGCACCATATTTGGTCTAACTTAATCCTGACTGCCTATCTAATTTAAATCAAATGGATGCTCATGATTTCTTATTCAACCTCCCACACTATTCCTTATTAATTGTCAAAATTTGGAAAAATCCCAGATATTGGCTCAATGGATCTTCATTGAACTTAACACAAAACATGATCTAACCCAGAACTTCTAATCCAATGGCTAGATATTCTTGGATTAGAAGTTTGTTTCACACTTGACCTACTCTAATGAAATAGAAGTTTGGGTTTGATATTTACCTAGATGTAGAGGGAATTTTGCTGGGATTTAATTGGGTTGCAATGTAATTATCCTCAGGAAAATGTTCCCTTTAGGTTATAGAAGCTAAGGAATAATATATCTAAGATTCATATTCTAGTTAGAGGAGATCACCAGTAATACATAAAAGGCTGGAGAGCAATGAAAAGTGAGAAAACTTATTAGAAAATGTTTTAAAAATAGCTAATTAAACCCTTCTTTAGAGTTTTTAAAATATTTATGGGTTATATACAATATATTCAAGTTCAAAATGTTGCCAACCCAGGTGGTCTCCAGCTGTAAAGTTTGTTATGGTCAGTTTAATAGAGTTTATACATGATATTCAATTAGTTAGAGGGATATGGTTAGTTAGTAAACTTGGGTTGAGCTAATGTATTGAGTTAAGTGTTTCTTAAATATTTGCTAGCTTAGGCCACCATTTGGATTTAGATGATACAAACAGGTGTCTGGAAGGTTCTAAAGCCAAATACAAGTAATGGACTAGCATGATTACTTATGGGTTTGAAAAAGTTTTACTGAAATATTTTTTTAGGCATTCAGGATAACCTAATTGGTTGAGCAAAGTTAACCTAGGGGTTGGGCTGGCTAGTTTTGGTGCATAGTATCTAGGGGCACATAATTTATGTATTTATTTGGTTTAATTTATAAGGATTAAATATTGGTTCAATGATAATTTGGTTACTTGGGCAAGCCATGTGGCTAGCCCAAGTAGACCCAATGGTTGGATAGACTAGGGTTAGTCCTTGGCCACCCAGTGGATAATTAAAAGGGTTTTGGGTGCCTTAGATTTTACTAGGCACTTGAATTTAATTCTAAAAAGTGTATTGTTGATTTGTTCAACCTAGGTTGACTTGGTCAACCAGGCTTGACCAAGCCTTGGGGTTAAGTCCACTCTACTCCAAATTATATTTTGGATTTACTATAAGAGATCTTGGGACATGGCAATGCCAAGCTATATAGAGGTTTATTCAAAGTTCTTTTAAGTCAATTTAGGGTTCAAAGGGGTTTTGGTCAACCAAAGGATCATTTAGGTTTAGGAATGTATCGTCTAATATTTGAAAAGGCTTAGAAGCATTGGTGAGGTTTAATTTGACTTTTATGAATGGTTGAGGGTTTAAGGCTCAAAAAGGCCTTTAATGGTCAAATTGACCAATCATGGTTAAGTTATCCTATTCGAGCTTTCATTTTTATCTATGAATGATCAATAATGATTGTTAAATGCATATGAGAAAAACCTACGCCTTGAGTTGAGTTTTCCAAGATGATCTATACATATGTAGAATTTAGGGTTTAAAGGGTTTCCTTGGTTAAACTAGGTCAACCATGGACTCAGGTGAGTACAAATCACTGCAAGGATGAGCTTGAACGTGCTTAAGTCATTTAAAAAGTTTTAAAAGGTTATTTAAGTCAAAATTCTAGTTTAGTGGCATAGGTTATAAATATTTTTTGAATGATTTAGAATAGTTTGAAGATTGATCTAAGCTTGATTCAATGTCAACCATTGAATGACTGAATACCTTTAAATGATTAAAGGATGTTTAAAAATTTAAGATGTATTGATTTAATGATTGGAGCTCAATGATTGAATATGAATCGTTTATTGAAGTTGAACGATTGGAAAAAGGTGATGGTTAGAGTTTTAACCTCATACAAAAATGAGATCAATAAATAGGCCCCCAATTAGTGTGATGAACTTGAAAACTAAATCACACATGTTGGCATTGATTGAGACAATTAACAAAATCCTAGAAGGAAATAATCCAAAATAAGTAGATTTAATCAAACTATATAAATAATAAGGAAATCACCCCGATCAGATAGATTTAAGCTCGCAAAGGGATTTAGATGAGAGATTTATCACTTACAAGTCAAACTTAACTAGATTTAAGAAATATCTATTTTTTGCTTAACCATATCAAAATAACAAGAAAAGATTTAAGAGAATCTAACATTCATCTGACCATTTCAAAATAATGAAAACTGATGAATTATAGGGATTCCAATATTCCTTACCATATAAACACAATGAAAAAGGAAGATTTAATACTCACTTGTCTATATGAAAATGGTTGGTAAGATTTATACTTGAATGGAAGGTCATTTCAAAACAAGTAGATCTAAGATGTTCAGATGAGAAATCACTCACAAGTGGACATATTTAAAATGGATGTTCAAATGATAGTGTTTTCTCAAATGAAAAGATTTATAGGGTTTGATTAGAAAAATAATAGAGACTTAAACCAATCCTTAAGAATAAGAATATATACTTAAGTGAGAGATCTCACCCAAAAAAAGTAGAGTTTATAAAACTAAAATGAGAGATTGCTCTCAATTGAGCAAATTTAGATCGTCAAATTAGATCTATACCTAGAATCGTATTACTTGATATACATGCTAATTGAGAAACTTATACCAATATTTAAAAAAAAAATTAAGAAATTTTTGGGGATTTAAAATATTGAAGTTTTTATATAATCGTTTGGGCCCAGTCTTATAATTTGGACCTAGTTCATTACAAAAACATCAAGATATTCAAATAATTTACATAATGTTAGAAAATATTTTATTTATTGAAACATATATTTTATAATGCTATCCATCATAATATCTCTTCAATAATCATCTATTTACATGTAATATTGGATGATCTCTTTTATAAATTACCAAATAATAGGATCCTCCTTGATAGACTTTCTCTACCACGAACGAACCTTCCCACTTCAGTTCAATTTTACCTCTAAAATTTTGATGGGCCAAAATGGGACTTCTTAGAACTAGGACAAGGTCTCCTACTTGAAAGTTTCTTAAATGAATCATTTTATCATGTGCTTGAACTATTTTTACTTTATATAACTAAAGGTTCATTTTTGTCTGCAACCACTTCACTTCTAAATCTTTGAGCTATTCTAAATTAAAAGTAATTCAATTGGTTGGAAGAAATCATCTATGAATATGTTTTTGCATAAGACTGTGTATGGTTGACATCTATTGATAGGTTTGATACAAATCTTCTCAGATATGTTAATTGACCTTGGAGGGATCTCAATTGTGTGATACTTATGAGTGGTGGCATTTTATGACTGCTTTAATTTTATTGGGATTTGTTTATATTTTGTAATATCTTACCATAAAACCTAGAAACTTTCCTGAAGTAACATCAAATATACACTTCAAAGGGTTCATTTTAAGGTTATAATATAAAATTCTTTCAAAAATAATTCTCGTATCATTTAAATGGTCTTCCCTTCTGTGACTTTTAGAAACTAGATTATTGATATAACACTCCACATGTTGGTGGATAAGTTTGTTAGAAATCCTCTTCTTTTCCCACTGGTATGGTGCACCATCATTCTTTAGTTTGAAGGGCATTATATTATAATAACGGTCCTACAGGTGTTATGAATGATGTATACTTTTACCTTCAAGAGCTACTTTTATTTGATTATAATCGGATGAGCCATATATTAAAGAAAATACTGCACATAAGGACTTAATATCTATCATGAGTTTCGATATACGAAGTGAAAACTCATCTTAGGATATACTTCATTTAAGTCTTTAGCGTCAATATAAACATGAATTTGACCACTTTTCACTTTTACTTGAATAATACTAACTAAACAAGATGGATATTTATCTTCTCTGATGAAATAGTTTCTTTTAATTTCTTGACTTTAGTGATCACTTGGTGTTCTATTATGAGTCATATATGATGTGATGCTTATTTTATGGGAACCATGCCAAATTTTATTTCAAGATTATGGACTACTATATTTTGAGATAATCTAAACATCTCTTCTTTACTCTTAGCAAAATAGGCTTTAAACACCCAAAAACTTAATCATTTTAGTTATTCATCCTCATACAATAAAGAATTTATGAATATCATATGTAGGTTTTCTTCATTTCCCAAGCTTATTTCATTTAATTTCATCTAATGTAGATTTAATCACCTCTTTAGGTTTGAGGGTGTAACCCTAACAGGATATTCATCCAGATCATCTGAAGTCTCAAAAAAATTTTTTAAAGAGTTTTAACTGAAAGTTTGTGAGGGGTGTCAAACCCTAAAGAACTAGTCCCTATGTTAACCAAGAGGGAGGGGGGTGGGGGGCGGGGGGGGGGGGGGGGGGGGGGGGGGGGTTAATTGGTATATAAAAAATGTCTTAATCAAACAAGAATTTTAAACCTCTTGATGTAAAAATAGAACTAAGTTTTAATAAAAAAATAGATATTTTAAGCATAGATCAAATAACAAAAAAGTGCAAAAATTAAAATACGATAAAAGTAATAAGAAAGAAGACATCAAAATTTATAGTGGTTCAGTCAACTTGACCTATGACAAATCCTTGGATACTCCCTCTCTAAGTATTGCACTAAACAGAAGTGGCTCACCTTTAGCTCCTATAGCAAGGTAGAGAAGCCTGTATAAATACTATTTCACCTCCTCGGTGCGACAGAGAACCATGAATCTTTTATGAACAGAGAACCTTAACTCTATTTTCACCCTCATGGTGATGGTCAGAGAATCACAAATCTATTTCACCCTCCAGCTTGTTGAAGAACTTCATCTCTGGAGTCATAGAGATTTCAGGCAGATTTTTTTAGGTACTAGGCATGATTCTTGCTTGGAGCAACCTTGTGAATCCCCTCACAACTTCTCCCTCACAAAATCTCCCTCTCTTCTCTCACCAAGCTCTTCTCTCCCTCAAGCTCCCTCTCAAGAAGACTAAGCAGCCAATGATATCTAACATGAGTGTTAGAGATCCTTAAATGTAGGGCTTCAAAAACCCTTAATTTCCAAGCCATCCATCTTCTGATTGTACAGTACAATAGACGTATCATATAGTATGTTTAATTCAATTTAGAATCATCAAGCAAGATTATTCGAATGAATTGTTCAAATTTTACAATATATAATATAAGATACTCTAAAATCATATGGTATAATATGCATAAAATCCTTCTGTTCATTTGGGACGATCCTTGGGATGGTCAACTTTGTATACTGGTGATTGTCCAATACTTTGGAGATCATACGGTACAATTAATACAAAAATCATGGATTTGATTTGGTACGCTCTTAAGGATAACCAATTTCATACATGAGTAATTATACGATACAAACCAGTTCATACAATACGATCAATCACAATAATTGTCCATGATTTTATTATATGATATCATGGGATTAATTAAGAAAGATATTAATTATGGCATATATTACAATCCAAATCATACTATACGATCAGTACAAAATTAATATCTTCCTTCATATTGGTTGCTAGGGTTTGATAAAGCACACTAGATCTTATGGTATGATATTAAAGCTTACTATACAATTTACATTTCGTACAGTATGAAGAAAAATCATACAATATAGATTACTAAAAAAAAGAATCTCTCAAAAAGACATTTCTATCTCCCCATGTATGTGTGAAATGTTTCTTAGCAAAGATATCCACCAAAATATATGACATGAATCAAGAAAGGAAAAAGTAGATGATAAATTGAAAATAATTGACCTAGTCTTGAGCTGATAATAATTGCAAGTGAAAGGTGGACTTATAATTCCCAAAACATTAAAACACATAAAATAAAATATAATATCACAAAAATAGTAGAAAGTAGTATTAAACATAGTAATGGTTGTTATCATCAAAACACAAACACAGTGCTTATATCATATCTTTAACAATCTTCCTCTTTTTGATGATGGCAAACATTATTGCTTAGGTTTTTTTAAAAAATTGGTTTCTTCAAAAAATTCCCTTGTATAAGAGATTACAATAAAAAAAAGAGACAATAAACAAACACAAGTCTTCCCCTTTGATGAAAATAAATTTCAAGTAAAAGAAGTGTATGGGAGTGTAAAAAGAATAACAACAATAATAACAAACAACAATAAAAATAAACAACAAAATACTACTCCCCCTTTTGACATCATAAAAGAGCGAAATAATAAGAAGAAAGGAAAAAAAATGAATAGATACAGGAACATAAACATAAACAGAACAAGGAGACAAACATATAGAAAGTTTATGAGGGATGTTAAACCCTAAAGAACTAGTACCAAGGCTAACCAAGAGGGGGGGTGAATTGATATTTAAAATTTTTCTTAATCGAACAAGAATTTTAAATCTCTTGATTTGAAAATAGAACTAATTTTACAATAATAGAAAAAATAGATATTTTGACCACAAATCAAATTACAAAAAGTGTGAAAATTAAAATGCTTTAAAGTAATAAAAAAGAATGCATCAAAATTTATAGTGGTTTGGTCAACCTAACATATATCCACTTCTTGTAGACTCCCTCTTTAAGTTTTGTACTAAATACAAGTGACTCTTCTTTTGCTCCCACAATAAGGCAGAAAAGCCAATACAAACACAATTTCACCTCCCCAGTGTGGTAGAGAAATGTGACTCTTTTATAGCTAGAGAATCTTAACTCTATTTCTAACCTCTTGGTGATGGTCAGAGAACCAAAAATATAATTTCACCCTCTAGGTGATGGTCATAGAACCATGATTTTTATTGAAGAACTTCTCCGGAGCTATAGAGATTCCAGGTGGACGCTTGTAGGTACTAGACAAGATTCTTGGTTGGAGAAACCTTATGAATCCCCTCACAACCTCTACCTCATAAAACCTCCCTCTCTTCTATCACCAAGCTCTTCTTCTTCTCTCCCACAAGCTCCCTCTCTAGAAGCCTAAACAGCCAATGATATTTAACAAGTGTTAGAGATCTTTAAATATAGGGCTTCAAAAAATGCTAATTTCCGAGCCATCCATCTTATGTTAGTATAGTATGATAGATGTATCGTATGGTATAACTATTTCAATTCAAAATCATCCCGCAAGATCGTTTGGATTGACTATTCAAATTTTACAATATGTCGTACAGGATGATCTAAAATCGCACGGTACGATACACATAAAATCCTTTTGTTCATTTGTGATTTTCTCTCTCCCTAGTTTTGGTCATGTGGCGAACATGGCCTAGGTTATCAAAGCCAACCTTATATATTTCTCTTTGTGTTCTGATCATTGATTGCAAACATATAAAAAAATGTATAATAAAAATAAAGAAGAGAGGAAGCTTTAGGTTGTGCAAAATTGGTTGCTCTCATCATAGGTGGAACCCGACTTTACTCACTAAGAGTTAGGTTTCCCCTCTCTCTGCTCTTCTATTATTTAAATGTGATAATAAAGAAGAGAGGAAGCTCTAGGTTAAGAAATAGGTTGAGCAAAATCAGCTTTCCTTGTCATTGGTGGAACCCAACTTTACTCTCAAAGAGCTCCAATTCCCCATTTTCTAGTTGTTTTGGTGATAAAGTTGCTTGAGGAATTCTGTCCGCATTTGGATACTCATGGGCATGATGATTTGTCTTCTACCACGTGGTATCTAAAAGTTAGTTTGAGAAGTCTAAGATAACTTTTTCCTTAAAATTCATACAATTACCTTTACTTCTTCCATCATATCCCTACATAGATCTATACCAGGTTGGTGTTGATGTGACTTTCACCTTCCTTATCTGCTGCATCAAAATGGTTAGGAAGGTGTTGAAGCTTACCTGGTTGAGAGAGCCTGACAAAATCCCTGGGAGGCATTCATCACCACTGTCCTATTTACATCATTATAGGCATATGCGTCGGGTGATTATATTGAGTGTTCTTTCTTTATACTACTTTTGGCATATACACCATATAGGGACCCTACCACAGGCACATACACCGAGAAGAGGTTACTTTTTTCTTTTGTCCTACTACAGGCTTATGCGCCAGGTGGACATTGGGTTTCCTGGTTGAGAGAGTTGACAGAGTCCCTATGAGGCATTCCTCACCACTCTTTCCACTTTAAATCATTGCAAGCATACACGCCAGGTGATTGTGTTGAGTTTTCTTTCTCTCTACTACTTTTGGGATATGTGCCAAGTAGGGACCCTACCACAAGCACAAACACCGGTCAGAGGTGACTTTTTCCTTTTTTCATATTACAAGTATATGTGCTGGGTGGACACTAGGTTTCTGGTTGAGAGAGTTCGACAGAGTCTCTGGGAGGCATTCCTCATCACTCTTTCCTCTTCACATCATTATAGGCATATGCGCCGGGTGATTGTGTTGAGTGTTCATTCTTTGTACTACTTTTGGCATATGCACCAAGTAGGGGTCCTACCATTGGAACATACATTAGGCAGAGGTGACCTTTTTTCATTTGTCCTACTACAGGCATCTATGCCGGGTAGACATCGGGTTTCCTAATTGAAAGAGACCAATAGAGTCCCTAAGAGACATTCCTCACCACTCTTCTCATTTCACATCATTGTAGGCATATGCGCTGGGTGATTGTGTTGAGTGTTCTTTCTTTGTCCTACTTTTGGCATATGCCGAAGTAGGGACCATGTCGCAGGCACATACATTAGGCAGAGGTGCCCTTTTTTTCTTTTGTCCTACTACAGGCATATGCGCCAGGTGGACATCAGGTTTCCTGGGTAGTGGTGCCTGACAAAGGCCCTAGGAGGCATACCCCACTATCCCTTGACTCCTTACTCGCTATTTTAATATAATCAAGTGAGTTTTGAGCCCCTCTTTATTTGCTAGACTGAATGGCAGATGTATAAAATTACCTGGTTGAGAGAGCCCGACAAAGCCCCTAGAAGGCATTCCTCACTACCCCTTTCACCTTTTACCTTACTATTTTGATACAATCAAGCAGGTTATTGGTTTACTTTACAACTTTACTTTGGTTCTTTCCTTGTCTCTTCCCTTGCTATAGGATAAAGTCAGGAGAGGATCCAACTACTTGTTCACCATTCGGTGATCTTTACTTTTCTACTTGGCTCTTTTTTCTCTTAGAGGCTCTTCCCTTGTCATATGGTAAGGCCAAGCGAGGATCCCCTAACTTTTTGACCTTTTTGGTGACCTTTTATTTATTTTCCTTACTCTACTTCTTTTGTCACATTCGGTTAATGCCAACACGAGCGATTCACTAATTTGTTCGTCGCTCTTATTGGGGGTCCATTTGTTGACCTTATTTTTCCCCAGATCTTTGGGTCAAAGGGCTAACCTAGTCAAATTGACCAGGCTAGGCCCCGAGACCCCTCCCAATCAATTTAGTGGGTCAAACTGAGTCTGTTGAGCCCAGACTCAGGCCCTGGGTCAACCTGGTTGATGAGGTCAACTTAGGTTGAACCAAATTAACCTAAATCACTTTTATTTGGTTTTAAATCAATTTCATAGCTTTTAGGCTCAATCTCTCACCTCCTTTGGGTTCTATGGGTTAGACCAAGTTCATTGAGCTCAGACTTATGTCTTGGGTCAACCTGGTTGACCAAGTCAACCTGGTTGACCAAGTCAACCCAAGTTGACATAATGAGCCTAGATGGTTCTAATTCAATTCCAATCTATTTCAAACCCTTCTTTGGCTCAAACCCTCACCCCTTGGGCTTTGTTTGACTAGGTTGACAAAGTCAAACCTTGACTTGGTCAACCCAAGTCTTCCTTAGGTTAAATTGACCTATTTAAGTCAATTTAGACCTAATTAATGCCTTGAATTCATTCCTAATTTTTCCCAAGCCAAGCCACGGCCAAGGAAGCCTTATCTCCCTCCTAATTAACCCTAGATTCAATCTAGGATGTTGATCATGAGCCTTAGCCTTTAAATAGCTAATTAGGTTTCATGAGAGGGATGTTTTTATCTCATTCTCTTTCCTTAAGCTCTCTAAGCCAAAATCCTTTGGTGTGAGATCTCTCCCTATCTTTCCTCATATTATTCTTACCCACAAGCCAAAGCTCGTCGACGGTGAGATCGCCGGCTAACCGAGATCAAAATTGTTCCAATGCCAAATCCATTCAATCCAAAGCTCATTTGGTTGCGATTTCAACTAGAGATTTGTACAATGACAATCTACTAGCTCAACTTAACTTAAACCCCGAAGATCTAAAGTTTAAATCTCTTAAAAACCCTTAACCTAGGTTACTACAATTAGCGTTAATTGGTGTTGCATTAAGTGTGTTTTAGACCGCATAAAGTACCCCCCAAGGATGCTCTTCATGTGTACACTATATTGATTTAAAATTTCATTGAATTTGATCCACTCAATTGAAAGAACAAGGTGGGATTTTGTTTTAGGGTTTAGGTTTGATCACCGTCCCATGGGAGGTGATCTCGACTGTTTATCTCATGATCAACAGTCAAGATCTCGTTGTTCTGCTTTTTGGAAAGGCCGCAGATCTTGATCTCGCAGTCCTACTCGTTGTCTAGTGGGATCTTGATTGTCCGTCCCAAACCGCGTGAGATCTGACGAGCACCCGCTATTGTTGATGTGGTTAAGTGGGATAATCCCGTGGCCAATCATTCCGCAATCATGCAGCAATGATTACACAGCGGCATAATCATTTCCCATGATTGCAAACCACGTCTTCATGTTTGGGAGCGAACCCGAAGCTTCCACGTGTCTGACGCTGCCGTTTTGATTTGATTTAAATTTTAAATTCGTTTTAATTCTTTTAAACCTAGTTTTCTTCAAAAATTAATTTAAAACTATTTATAAATGCAAAAAATACATATCTTATCTCAAATGTTTCAAAAAAATAATCTCTTTAATTTAAAAATAAATTATTTTAAAATTATTTAATAGATTAATTAAATATCAATTAAAGGTGCTCTTTAAATACTTTAAAATTTCATAAACTTTTAAATTTTATTTTAATTTAGTTTAATAGCTATTTTTAGATATCAGTTATTTAAATTATTTTAAAATACCTTTTAATCTATTAAACTTCAAAAATTCATTATAAATTAATTTTAAATTAGATTTTCACGTGTAATACCTTAAAATTTTTAGAAAATCATGAATTTTATTTTAAAATTACTTTTAGATAGTAAAGCCTACTTTTTCTGGATTATTTTCCTGCTATTGGATCATTTGATTTTTTAAATATTAGATTTTCACGTGTGTTTACTGTTTTTATGCATTCCATTCATGTTATCCTAAGGGTTAGTCATAAACATTTGATTTAAACTTATTTAACGTAGTGACACTCTAATGACAATAACTAAGGACCCATCTAGCAAACTTAGAAAAATTCTAGGAGCTAGGATAGATCTCCAATTGACATGAAATTTTCAACATTTAAATTTAGTGCAAATTAAACCTCCCAGAATTTTTTAGGAATTTTTAGGAGCCTTTAGACCTCTTAATTAATAAACTCTAATTTACTTATTAATTAGGTCTAGATAACTTCCAAAAATTCTAATAAATTCATTTTTACTCATAAAATTACTCATAATATCTCAAACTCTTCAAAATTCAACCCTTAACCTTAGATAATTAATGCCCTTTAATTGGACTGTAATTTGAGCCTTAATTTAACTTTAATTAAAATTCACCTTTTTGCCATAATTAAATAATTTAAATAATTAAAAAATTCAAATTTTTCCCAAACACTTGGGGACACCTTCTTAGGTCATTTCTGACCTTTGTGGTGATTCCAATCAATTTGGAGCTGATTTGGATCAAAACCCCTAAACTACCCCTTATTAGATAATTTCAATAATTCCTTAATTGCCTAAATCTTCTAAAATTCATAACTTTGCCTAGAAAACTCCAAATTAAGCAAACTCAAATCCTAATTACCCCTTAAGACCTAATATTTAATTAAAATGCTAGAATATCCAAACCTAGCCTATTTCTAATAATCACCTTTTGGACCCCCCTTAGCCTAGCAGATAGGAGGACACAGGACCCTCCAAAATTGACTAATGTAATTTAAACTTCAAAGATGACTATCCTAAGTATTAAAACTGGTCCACAAACTAAATTAACTAAAATGTACCCTAATTTATTAATACTTAAACATTAATCAAAACTCCCTTTCAGACCTTCAACAAATCTGAACTCTATGCAACTTAAACTAATTATCTGACATAGGAACTATCCAAAGCCACACAAGCCTTTTTTTTTTTAACAAAAATTTTATTTCAACTAAAAAAGGATTACAATAAGCTTAAGAATGGGATGAAAGAAAAGCTATAGAGATACAAAAAAGGGGGATAACAACCCATCATGCTCAGTATTTGGCAGAGGCTTCCAACTACTCCGAAGCTAGGCATGGGCCATCCAATTTAGAGTGAGTGCAATAATGCACCAAGTAGCCATCCAAAAGGAGTAATAAATGCACCACCAAAGGTTTCCACAAGCCATGGCTTAAGAAAAGTGAGCCTTAGCCACATCATTGCCCACAAACCATAGATCACATTCTCAAATATGAAATGAAGCTCCAGCAAAATGGCAACCACCAGTAGTAAATAATAAACCAAAGTACCTTCCAATCAATGTAGTCCACAATCACAACCCAAAGGAGGGAAACTGATGAGTGACCTAAAACCCACCACCACTATGTAACCAACTAGCATAGAGAAGAGCCAAAGCCAACCAAAATAAGCACCACATTTCCAAAATTATTTCCTACCACGTCTGCCCCTACCACGAGAGGAGACAAAAATAATAGGGCGGTCATGCTGTAAGGCAAAATCATCCCCATGTTCTTCATCTCCACTAGCCTCCAAAGAGGAATCGAACAAATATTGAAGCTAATCAATTTGTAATCTCACACTCTCCCCCGAATAAACACCCATATGAGAAAACAAAGCCTCAGGTGATATTAAATTAATATGAACCTTAATAAAAGAGCCAGGAACTAGAACAGTAGGCATCTCAGGGGAAGAAATATTAGGGACAACCAAACGAGCAGATACCTCACTGGAATTTAAAATATATGAGTTACCTTTTATAGCAGAAATAGAGGAATCTGATTTCTCAGCAAGCGCACAAGGAATCTCAACCAAAACCAAGCCACACAGGATAGACACAGAAGTAACACATGACATAATAGGATGCAGGTTAACATCACAATTCCCACCCCTAGTCTCACTAACACATAAATGCTGGCCAAGGATGGCTAGAATAGACCCATCCACCATAGAATCCAAAAGCATAACATTAAGATTATGCCTACCAGGTGAAACAGAATTAATAAATTGGGATACAAGGGGGAGCTCAGGGCTAAACACTAGCACAACCTGACCAAAGACCTGCAAAGCAAAGGGTGGAGAAACATCAATAGGAACCATAAGATTAGCGTCCAACCCATCTGGACTAACACCCAGAGAAATAAGATTAACAGAATCATTCAAAACACCCTCACCTGTAATGTCCATAATAACAACTTCATGACTAATATGAATAACTGGTTTCGAAGAGGAAACATGTTTGGTAGCCGTGGAAGATGAATGAAAATCACCTCGTTTATGCCCAATGGATTTACAAAAATCACAAAATGGGGGAAAGACTTCCATTTGCACCTGCTGAACATAGCCCAAATTCTTGAAACTTAGCCAAACCTTCTCAGGATAGCTTTGCATAATATCCAATTCAACCAAAACATGCGCCAAAGAAGGTTGCGAGCCAAGATAGTCAGCGGAGTTAATTTTCAAAGGCTGACCAAATAAAGATCCCAAATTATGGAAGATATTGGGAGCAAAAAAGTGAGGCTGAAGGGACGAGAAAGAAATCCATATGGGGATAATTGGAGATTCCACTCCAATGTCAAGGCCAGGCGACCACTTAGTAATTTTCATATAGCAATTGTAAACTAAGTAAGAATGATGGCAAAAACTCTACTGTAATCCATATAATTTGTAAGTTTAATCAGGCATGAGATAAATCAAGTAGTGTTATCGAAACCTTTGTCGAGAGCCTAAGATTGTAGAAAAATTGCCAGATCTAAACTAGGGCGACGGGAAAAAAAATCTGACCAAAGTAAACTGAAAAGGAGCAGCTAAAGAGGAAATCTCTTTCTCCAAAATCCAAACAAGTAATCTACAAAAAGAACATGTTTTGAGCCACGAGAAAATAGCATCCGACGAATGCCTAGATAAAGCATACAAAAATGAATGAATCTTCTTAGATCCATCCAAAAAATTGAGATCTAAGAGTCGACGCGAGGCCATGCTGGCCAGTGGGAAAAGAGATGAAGGAACAATAAAATAAAGGGAAAAAGAGAAGAAAACTTCCCTGAACTTAGAGCGACACCACTAGCCAAAAGACAAAAAGTATCCAGCCAAAAAAACCCAGTGAAGCAAGGTGAAGCCCACGCACTGGAGGAACCCTAACAGAAGGAAAACTAGCACATGGGGCTGAGCTATCCCAAAAAGCCAAACAAGCATATTACACACACATAAAATTATCTAATAGGGCACCACTTCTAGATCTAGGATTAGGGGCGGTGTTTTATTTCTTTCTGCTTCTGTGATGTGTTGTGATCTGTGTGTGGCATGAGTGATTGGTTGTTTGCTTTGCTCTATTGTGTTATGAGTGATATGATGTTTATTTCATTACTGTGCTTTCTATGTTTTTCTTACATTATGATGTGTGTTAGAATTCCCTTGGGCTAGGACCGCTTTTATACTAATCCAATCTTATGCAGGTGGCCATGCTCTGCAACTCTAAAATAAAGGGGGCAGTTATAATTTAAGCTTTGAAACTAGCAACATTTTTGTAGGTGCTCCAAAAATTTTTAAAGCCCCCTTTACATTAAAAGAGCGTGGCCAAGCGTGTTTACCTTTTCTGCATAATTATAAACTACTTGGATGTGATATATGAATTGCTTGCCAATTTTTATTAGGATAACCCTGCAGGTTCAGTCCGGGTCAAGATTTTCTTTTTTATAATGTTATGTAATTAGTTATAAATTGAGTTGTGAAAGTCCTTAAAAGCCTGGAATTTCAAACACTCGGTACCCAAAGAGAGTAAGAAAGGCCCCCTTTTGGGAAATTTCTTAGTCATTTGGGTACCCTTTTGGAGGATGAACCAAACGGAGCCCGAAGGAGATGATCCAAAGGAAGATGATTCGAAGAAGGATGATCTACTCGAAGACAAAGACTTAAAGATGAAATGCCTGGCTTTTAAGACTTGCGTCATTCATTAGGATTAGAATCCAGGTTATTTTCGATGGGGCTTGACCACCATTACTTTTTTGTAGACCCTAGGTTATACTTATATGACACTTGTCATGGACTTTCTTACTTCACTTACCGTAGATATTATATCAATGTGTTTATTTTATGTGCGTAGTAGAACTTGCATGCTTTTTCTAGTTTTTTTTCTTGCATGTGTGTGACCTATTTTTGTTAGGCTCTTTAAGGACTAAAACTTTTTTTACTCATAAATAAATTCTAAAATTTTAAGAATTAAATAACTTAGAAACTTAACGACTTAAGGAATAGCTGAAATCATTCAGGGTTGCATGCATATTAATGTGTTCTCTCTTCTCCTTCTATAAGATGTTTCCCTGCCTGCAGGTAGAGTCTGGATAATCTGGCCTCTGAGGATGAGGTGCTGGACCTAGGAAAGCTCAATCTTTTCTAAAAATTATTTTTTATAATTCTATTTTTAAAATTTTATGCATACATGAGTTGAAGCATTTTAACTAGCATGCATTGTATTAAAAACTAACTTAATTAAATCTTTAATTTTATTAGCTCTAGGAATATTTACCATACATAAGCCCAGGGCTAATTAGGAAACTCTCTAGACATCGGCCCTACTTCAATCACTAAACTACCTAACCATCTTTTGTAAAGACTTGACAGCATGGATTTTAAGTGCCTAGGTAGTTAGCTGGTTTTCCTTTTCAAGCAGGATATAATCCCATATGCGTCTAGGATACGGTGTTAGTGTTAGGTAGAATACTAATCCCACCTTAGATCTAGGACTCGAGGATACTACATTGGGTGTCTCATAGTATGCCTAAATAATGGATAAACCCCTTTCTTTAGGAACTATAAATTTTGCTTATCTGAATAACACAGAAGATGCCTCTTATATCTTTTCCCTCTGTATACTGTAAGTGCATGATTTGTTTTCTCTGACCTCTCCTTAGTGCCTTAGTCCCTCTAAATGTTAGTGTGAACCGTGCATGTTGACTAAGCTACTTGTGCCCCTTCTTCTCTTTAAGTAGGATTTTCTAGTCTCCTTTTTATGCCAATCTTCTTTTGGGAAGAATAATATTGGATCCTTAATCAACGGTTTTCTCAGGCCCCAGGATCCAGATATAATTTACCACCAGTGCTTGCTCCCATGGGAAATAGAACTTCACCATCAAATAAACACTACTCGAGCTGATATATCAGGTGGGGGAAACCCGTTATTTTGATGAGGTTGTATATAATACTAGTCATCAGGGTGCACTGGTGAGAGCTGCTATCCACAATAGTTAATCATATGTATGATATAATCTGAACTTCAATTGGCCCGTTCACGAGGAGCGTGTAGGCCTGTGATCATTTCTATCCCTTGGGGTGGTTCGATTGTATACCCCCTGCACTCCGTGCCGCAGTGGATCCCTTTCGGAGGTCCACACTTCTGTCTTTGGACTTTGATATCAAATTTTATTGTGCAAAATTGGCAAATCATAAGTCCAAGTGATTGACAAGTATTGGCTAATCTTCAAAGAATCATTATGTTGTTTCAGGAAACTATCAATGACAGATAAAGCTCATGTTTAAAAGAAGACCAAATGGGGAGAATAAAAAAAATTAAGTTTTAGTTTGGGACAATTTTCTTTATGCTTTTTAAAATAATTTTATAGTAAAAAATTTTGAGTTTGATACGTAACAAAAAATCATCTTGATCGAGCACAAATCTTGAGTTATATTAAAATAGGAAACTTCCAAAACTAAATTTAGGACCATCTAAACTCCAATTTCATTAAACTTATAATCAAACTAAATGTCCTGAAGAGATGAACCCAATGACATCAAAACCAATCAACCACCGACCACTATTGGACATCCACAGACCACTGTTGGACGTCCACCCAACCATCATCAGACCACCATCCTACAACTAACCACCGCCGGACTTCGACCCGCCACCGGCTATTGAAGAACTTTCGCTCGACCATTGTCAAACCACCACCCACCACCATACTTCCACTCTACTGTCGCCAGACCACCGCTTAGCTGCCAAATATCGCCGGACTATGGCTATCTCATACAAATTCACTTAGGGGCACAAATAAATTAAACTTTAGTAGCTTTGCAATATCATTTTTCTCTTTCGAACCATGAGGCCAAAAATAATATGCACATAAATCAACACAATAATTGTTATTTATAGCATGAAAAGGAATAGAATGAGAAGGACACTCCTAGCATCATGGTTTAGAAGAGAAATAATTCATCATCATATTTTATATTTATAACTCCCCATTAAAAAAATAGAAACTCAATTTCATCATGTTTATAATGAATGGTTGCTTTCCTCTGATATCCATAACATTTCTAACAAGTCCATAACATTGTGTTATAAGGGAGAGGCCCAATCATCTAGCCTAGTTGAGGCTGATTCAAGCAGTAGTTTCAGCCCTCTTTGCTAGACCTAAGAAAGTATGGATTAAATACACTAGGAGAAAAAATAAAGAAAGAATTCTAATATTTAAATATAGAAAGAAGGAAATTAATTAAGGAAGGGGGCTACTTTTGGGGGCAATTAGGGAGTTTAATTAGGGTTGATTCTAGGGTTTATTTGTCATGTATTGTTTCTTGAGGGCTTCCTAGCAGCGTTTAGGTGAAGTGGTAGAGACAATCTACCTCTCTAGTAGTAGATCATTGTATCTTGCTTTGGTGTTGAAGTATTAATACAAAAATTAGCTGTCATTTATCCTGCAATTTTTACAACTTGTTGAGCTGTATCTTGGACAAAAAAAATCATCTACTTGTTGAAATCTACTGCAGAATAATAATGATATTATAAGAAGTACAAAACTAGCTATATTTGGCAGGATCTCACCAACGATGACCTCATCTTCTGCACCTCATACTATGAGTATGTATTAAAGGGATCTCTCGTCTCCCCCATCAAAATCTTTGAGAAGTTAAAGGTAGAAGCAATGTCCTTCACTTCTCATGCTACTTTAAGAACCCAAGGTGAAACATTGCAGAGAGAAAAAATGACTTCTTCAAAGCCTCCTATAGAATTAGAGGAACAGTCGCCAGTAGAAACATCAAATTTAAGCTCGGAAGAAGCCCAAAGGAAAACTGTAGTTTCCAAGTTAGATTCTTAGAAGGAGGAGATGAAGTTAGTAGAGAAAGTCTACTATGAAGAGATTGTTCCCATGGAGAATGGGAGGCAGTTTACTGAAGTTAAAAGTAAGGAAAGTGGTGATAATAAAGATCGCAACTAGGCACTATTTTATATGAGAGATTTTTTTTAGCTGTAGAACGGTGGGGACGAAGGACTCTATTATGAGAGATATGAGCAATAAAAATCAGAATGGAAGTAGAAGGATTAACAATAGTGGTACCTAGGTAATTTTTTGGTTTGAGGTGATGAAAGATCAATATTAAATAGCAACAATGGAGGAAAAATTGCAGTTGTTTGGAAGAAAAGCTAGGATCAACAAGCAGAGTTTGCAGCTAGAAGACTAAGACAAGCAATTTTAATTTAAGTGATTACTGTAGAAACAAACTATGTTAAAATATCCTTGTATCAGGATTAGTTTGAATATTATTATATGTGTTTTGAGATTAGTGTTATATTTGAAGAGTTTCCATGGCATTAATCTAAGTTTTCTATAGAAGTGTAGGCAATTTTTATTATTAGTGGGTAGTTTTCTTGTAATTGAATGATTAGTGTAACCACATTGTAATTGGTTTAAAACTACTATAAATAAAACTTCAATGGTAGTAGGGGGGCAAAGATAGAATTTCCTTGCAAGTCCTCTCATTTCTTCTATGGCATTGGCAAATACCAAGTCCAAGTGGTTAACAATTATTGGTTAACTCCTCAAAAAATTGCTACACTATTTTAGGAAACTATTAATGAAAAATAAAGTTGCTTTGCCAAAGAAGTCCAAATAGGGAGAATAAACAAATTAAGGTTTCATTTGGAACAACTTTCTTTATGCTTTCTAAAATAATTTCTAAATAAAAATGTTCACGTTTGATGCGTTAGAAAAAATCATCTTGATCGTGCACAAATCTCGAGGCATGTTTAAAATGGAAACTTCCTAAAAAAGGATAGTTTCAAGTGGGGGAGGCGGCTACACAAACTTTCAAGAAGGTTAAGAAAGTGATGACTAGTGTATCAGTGTTAGCACTTCCTAAATTCAGCAGATCGTTTGTGGTGGAGAGATGCATCAGGATGAGGACTAGGGCAGTACTCATTTAGGATCAGCAATAGATCACTTATTTTAGCTAGGTGCTCACAGCTAGGGCAAGGCTTAAGTTGGTGTATGAGAGAGAATTGATGGTTATTGTCTTAGCCATTCAAAAATGACAACTCTATTTATTGGGAAAACTCTTCCTAGTTAGAATAGATCTGAGGAGCCTGAAGTATATGCTACAATAATGAATGGTCACTGAAGAGCATCAATGATGACTATCCAAGCTACTGGGATATAATTTTGAGATTTAGTGCCGCCCAAGCTTAGAAATAATGTAGTTGATGCCTTATCCAGGAGAATCGAGAAGCCTCAATTATTAGCTTTATCAGTACCCCTCGTCCTATATTAAGAAAAGTTTAAATAGGAGAGTGAATATGATGAGAAACTAAGGAAGATCAAGGATGAGTTATAGCAAAACCTGGATTATCATCCTAGCTACACGCTGAGAGGAGTCCAGGTGCTATATAAGGGAAGATTTATTCTATTGAAGAGATCATGATACATTCACAAGCTGCTACAAGAGTTTCATGGTAGTGCAATGGGAGGGCTTTCATGCATGCAGAAAACCTATAATCAATTAATAGAAAAATTTTATTGGGTGGGGATGCACTGTGATTCAAAGGATTGGGTAGCCAAATGTAATGTGTACCAAAGGCATAAGTATGAGGCCATATCGCCAACAGGGCTACTACAACCCTAACCCTATCAGAGAGGGCATAGGAGGAAGTGATGATGGACTTCATCGAGGGATCACCACTATCCAAGGGGTTTTTGGTGATACTTGTAGTAGTGGATTGTTTGAGCAAATATGCACACTACATTCCCTTGAGGCACCCTTATATGATTGTTATTATGGCTATTGTCTTCATAAAGAATATGGTGTGCTTGCATGGAGTTCTAGAGGCCATTATGAAAGATAGGGATAAGGTGTTCCTTAGCTTCTTTGGAGAGAGTTGTTTTAATTACAAGGAATAGTTCTAAAGAGAAGTACAAGCTATCATCCCCAAACAAATGGTCTGACAGAAATGACCAATAGAAGCATATAAACCTATTTGAGATATTTTGCATCTGACATGCCGAAGTGTTGGGTTAGGTGGCTTGATTGGGAAAAGTATTGGTACAATACTTCATACCATTTAGTAGCAAAGACCACTCCTTCTAGGATTCTCTATGGGAGACGATAAATATAAAAAAACATAGGTTGCCGATGACCTTAAAAACTTATTGTCCCATTGCCGAAAGCTCTGGCGAGGTGCCTCAGGCCCTGACCTCCTTCATGTATGGTGCTAAAAATAATATTGATATATAAATCCTCAAGCAGTTAGGGATCCTAAAGAAATGGAAGGGAGACGAGAGGTTAGTGGCGGTGAGTGACAATGGGGATAGGTTGGAGGCGTCGAAGTGATGATGGTTGTGACATGAACAGTATCGATGTGGGCATCGAGATGTGAGTGTCGTAGGTCATAGAGGTTCTATAAGTGAAGGCAGTGGTGGTATAGGGAAATCTGGAATATCGAAAATGGATACTGGTGTGGAGTTGTGGATCCCTGGGTCATTTTAGGAACTTAGAGTGTAGTAGGGTTTAGAAAAATAACAAGATAATTAGACAAGTAAATATATAAATTTGAAGATTTTAAATAAAATAATTAATATATATTCTACAAAAAATGAAAGATTTGACCTATTATATTTTTACATGCTAGAAAATTTAAGTATATTTGTATCTTAGTAGTGTACAAAAGTTCAAGTGAGTTCAAAAAGCGAAACTAAAAGTATTAGGACTAGAGAATTTTTTACATGAAAATCCAAAAATTGAAAGATTAAGGGGTATGGCTCATTTATAAAATTCAATATGTAACAAATGATACAAAGGTTCTTCTTTCTTCATTGTTAAGGAAGAAGAAAAATATAAAGATAAAGCATCCAAAAAGAGAGACAATCTATATCCAATAACATGACTTACATTTTATTGGAATAGATGTCCACATGAGGACAAATATACCCAACAACAAGTTCAAATCTTGTTAGTATTCTACAGATGGCGGTGACTTCTGATGTCAGTCATTGGCGAAAATGATGATTGTCAGTAGAAATAACTTGTGTCGACCGTCGAATGTGAAGAATGGATGCCTATTTATAAGTTTTTGGGAGTGTCATACTCCGTAAATATGAAAATGCACGAAAACGTTGAAGTGCTTCATCAAACAGTCCATATTAATGCTTTTGATCATAAAACTTTCACCAATCATTTAAATGACTTAATGATATCAAAATTGAGTAATCTTGGGCTCATTGGATTCGTCTCGTCAAGACACTCTATTTAACTATTAGCATGTCATATTTGGTGATTATTTGATTACTCAATTAATACTTTAAAGCTTCCAAATTTGCTTCAGTTCCTACGTTTGAGCCCATTTGGACTCAGATTGGGCTGATTTTGGTGTCATTAGATTCATCTTATCGAGATGTTAAGTTTGACTTTGAGGTTTCCTAGATTAAAATTTGGATAATCCCAAATTAAAATTTGAAAGTTTTTAGCTCAAATATGCCTCGAGATTTGTGCATGTTTAATATGATTTTTGTTAACGTATCATATATGATCATATGTTTAGATTAATAATATAATTGATAGTTATTATTAAAGTATTATAGTTTATAGATTGTTATTAGGACTAATATATTATTAGGAGTCTTACTATTTATTTTTTTTCTTATAAATAAGCCTATTTAAACCATCAAGAAATATGTGAGACTTCTTTTTGAGGTTAGGCTCTTTCTAGTCTTCATCATTCTATAAGTAGATAGTAGTTGTGGGATTCATATATTAGCCAAAGCCTCTCTCCCCTCTTTTGGACGTGGTTTTTTATCCCATATACATCATCAAATCTCAATTCTCCTTCTTCGTTTTCATTCATCGCAGGAAAAACCAAGTTCATCTTTCCTCTTTGCATTGCACTATGAAGATCTTCGCCCTGATCTCTATCCTCGAGTATGCACTAGGCTGGAACCAAACTCGAACATCCATCTTCCATGAGCGAACTTGTTTCTTGGTGAAGCTCCCACGTGAACTCATCTTTGAGCTCTTAGTTTGCCATCTCTATTTTCCTTCACCCATAACAAGAATCGACCATGAGCTCATTGTGCCACAAATGAGTAGCTATCAACTAGGTTTTCGTTTGGGACAGGTTTCTTTCGGATTCTTAAAGCAGCTTTCTAGTACCAAATTTTAATTTTTTGAACTAAAAAATTGCTATAAAATTACTAAGAAAGCTGTCCCAAACGAAGCCTAGATCTTCACCTTACGACCAGTAGCTTAAGAAAAATCTCATAGCATCTCACCTTCATAGCTAGCTTATGTGAATGTATAACTTTATTTTGGTCCGAATAGTTATTCTATGATCATTTTAAATATATCTCATAGAATCTCTTCTAAATTTTATAAAAATTTCAATTTTAATTCATAAGCACCTGAACATGTATAATATATATTGAGTTTTTTTTTATTTAACGAACAAATAATTTCAACTTTTTTAGTGATCTATCATATGTGCTATGTGCATGAGGTGTTTATTATTGTGGTGGTGATGATGGTGGTGTCAACTTTCTTTATTTGCTCATACACTAATATATCCCAACATGAATGAGGGAAAATATTTGACACTTTTTTCTTTCATCAACCACTTATGGTTGATTCTTTTTTTTTCAAGTTTATGTTGTGTAGCAAGGATTAAGGCGATTTGATGGAGATGTATAGTAAGCTTCATAGAATATCACATAGTGTATTTATATGCTTGTTAAGACGTCTATGTGAACTATGTATGGATCAAATATAGTTCAAGCTGTTAAATCCTCTGTTATTCAAACTTTATTCGAATAAATTTTGAACCTTTTTGTATATTTAGGTTAGGATTATGTTATTAAACATATTTCAATTATATATTAAGTAAATTTGATCATTATTCGATCATGTTTAATCAATATTTGAATTTGTTCAAATATGATTCGATTAATCTTGATCTATATATATTTGTAGAGCAATGAAGTTATAGATTGGTAAATTATATATATATATAGTTTAATCAAGCATCAATATTCTTATATTGTATGGTAGAAATGGATGGAAAGCATGTAAGTTGATAAGATTTTCATCGAAAAATTAAACAAAGTATTGAAGATACATAGAAATATTATATTTAACAATAACATTGATCTTATATGCAAATTAATAGATTTTTATGCAAAATCGATAAGTTCACCATCTTCTATTAGCGTAGATGATGATGTTGGAATTCCACTTGTAAAATTTTGTGATACTATGCACATACAAGATGTCGATTATTATGATTCAATTAATTCTTTAAATTTCAAGTATTCATCGGTGACGACAACCCTAGTTAGTGCTCAAGATAAATAATAGCAAATGACTAAAGTCTTACTACTAAATATTAATTATAGGAAATAGTCACCCTAAATATTGATTACTATCAACTAATTAATACATTTAAAATTGTTCCATAGTACAAAAAATTTAATGGAATCATCTTGAGACTAAATTAACTAGCAAGCAAATAAATTGCATCCACCCTTTGCTAGCTATTACCCCAATCTCCTATTTTCTTGCAAGGGCAATACATAATCACCTCTTTTTTATGATAGTTATCACTATCTAGATTCATCTCTATCAATCCTCCAATATATTTATATTTCATGACATGATTAATTAGCAAAAGAATCCCATAAATAGCTTAAGATAAGGTAGAAAGTTTGCTAATTACTCAACTGAGAAGAGTAAATATCGAACTCCCTTCAGAATAATTAGTCAATCAATCCCCATTCTCTCACTATCTATCTATTTATATATTTATCTATTTATATGGATAGAAATATAGATATCTTGGAGCTGTCCATTAGGAGGCAAATTAAAAGAGATTTAAGAAAAAAAAGAGTCTTGTGAAGATTGAGATGGAAGTATGCAAAGAATGGATAGGAAGAGATGAGGTACTGATGAGGAGGCTTCACATAGTTTACTTCTCAAGCAGGAAATGGAAGATCGAGCAGCCTCACCTCATCATAGTTAACCACCTCAACAACAATAGTGTTCACCTTTGAGGTGCACAAGCTCATCTCTCTCTCTCTCTCTCTCTCTCTCTCTCTCTCTCTCTTAATTGATTATTTTTGTTTAATAAATTTCTTACTTTATTTATATGAAATTGATAACATGATTATATTTTAAGAGATGGCTATCTTAGGTCAGGGGAAAAGAAATGCCGGAATTCTTTACTTGGTCATACAAGAGGTTGCTTACTAATTGCTTAGCATCTTAATACAAGTTTATTCTTCTTTAGGGTTAACTTTGGCTTCATTTGGGATTGCTTTTTTATTGCTTCTTAAAATAGCTTTCTAATTTAAAAAATAAATTTTTTTTTGTACTAAAAACCTGCTTTAAAAACATTAAAAAATCCATCCCAAACGAAGCCTTAGTTCGATGTCATCCACTACTATGTAACATTGTATCATGAAATAGATAACAAATTATTTGAATTAATACTTCTATTACAAGAAGTATAAAATCGGCCATATCTTGTAGGACCTCACCGATGTTGACCTCATCATGCCCACCTCCTACTGCAAGTATGTATTAAAGGGATCTCTCCTCTGTCCCATCAAAAACTTAAAGAAGTTAAAGGAAGAAGTAAAGCCCTTAGCTTCTCCTGTGACTTTAAGAATTCCACGTGAAACATTACAAGGAGAAAAAACTGCTTCTCTGAAACCTCCTATAGAATTAGAGGAATAGACACCAATATAACCATCAAATTCTTGCTCGAAAGAAGCCCAAAGGAAAACTATGATTTTCAAGATAGATTCTTTAAAGGAGGAGATGAAGAGAGTAGAGAAACTCAATTGTAAAGAAATTATTCATGTGGAGAATGGGAGGCAGCTTATTGAAGGTAAAAGTAAGGAAAGTGGTGATAATAAAGCTCACAGCTGGGCACCATTTGTTCTGATAGATTTTTTGAGCTGTGGAAAGGTGGGGACGAAGGACTCTATTATGAGAGCTATGAGCAATCAAAATTAGAGTGGTAATAGAAGGAATAGCAGTAGTACCTAGGTAATTTTTCTATTTGAGGTGTTCAAAGATCAATATTAAATGGAAACAGTGGAGGAAAAGTAGCAACAGCTAGGGGAACTGGAAGACAAAATGACAGGCAATTTTCATTTAAGCAATTACTATAAAAGAAAACTTTGTTAGAATATCTTAATACAAATGGTATCAGGATGAGTTATATTTAAAGAATTTGCACTACACTAATTTCAAGATAAATTTAGCAGTATTTAAACTCAACCTGATACAATTTGTATGATGATATTTTAATCTAAGATTTCTATAGTGGTGTAGGCAATTGTTATTATTAGTGGGTATATAACTTGTAATTGAATAATTAGTGTGTAATTACATTGTAATTGGTTTGAAACTTCTATAAATAAAACTTTAATGGCTCGCAGGGGGGGCCAAGATAGAATTTCCCTGCATGTTCTCCTCTTATTTCTTCTCTCTGAACCCTGATTTCAATTTTTGGTTTGTGGCATTGGCAAATCACAAGTCCAAGTGGTTGACAATTATTGACTAACTCCTCAAAGAATCACTACCCTTATTTGGGAAACTATCAAAGACAGATAAGGCTCGAACCATTTCCAAATCCATAGAAGATCAAATGGGGAGAATCAACAAATTTAGGCTTTGTTTGGGATAGCTTCATTTCTTCTTTCTAAAATAGTTTTCTAGTATAATAATTTTGAGTTCAATAATTTTTTTTACTAAAAACTATTTTAGAAACTAAGAAGAAAGCTATCTGAGGCTTGGTTTGGGACATTTTTTTTATAATTTATTTTTTAGATCATTATAGTAGTTTCTTTTTGGTCACAACTTTTTCGTTGCTTTTAAGAAAGTTACTTTCTACAAAAGTTTACAAAAAATTACTTCTTAACAAAGGCTTTATAACCATCTTCATAAAATGCTACAGTTGTCCCAAACAGACTCTAAAAAGTAGGTGGCATCAATCAAGCTGTCATTAAATGAAATCTCCCAAAGATTGCCTTTGATCTTGAAAAGCTCGAATAAACACCTCATCCAATACAATAGTGGTAAAGATGGTTTACCTTTCTTAAGCTTCGTTTGGGCTAGCTTTTTTATTCCTCTATAAACATGTTTTTTAGTACACTTTTAAAGCAGGAAAAAAATAGTGGAAAATCTGTCTTTTATTCAGCATTGGAGGGACATTAAAAAAACTGAAACTCAATCCAAGAATTGCATTTTTTTGGTGGAGATTGTTGAAAGATGCTATTCCTTCTTGTGATGTTTTAATGCATAAAAATTATTGATCAATAATCTTTGTCCTATGGGATGCGGCATGAAAGAAGATGGTGAACATGTGGCGGTGAGGTGTTTGAAATTAATTCAAATTATCCAATTGACAAATAAATGGGGATTCTCTGTACCGGTCTTCAATTGTCTTCAAGAATGCCTCCTTTTCTTTAATAAGACTATGATGAATAATTGTTTTATTGCTCAAATTTATTGTGCTTTGGTTGTCAACTCTTGGAAGAGTAGGAACAATCTTATACATGAAGGAAGTCATATGGTAGCTGAATTTATTTTATCAAATGCTATTAGTAATGCAGCCTTTTCATCTAATAATCCAGACACATACCACTGGGTGCTAACCAGCTTCTGAAGCTGAACTCTTCTCTTTGGCATCCCCCTCCACTCGGTTGGATTAAGGTGAATATTGATGACTCTCTTCTTCCTTCAAACAAAGCAGGAATATGAGGTATATTCAGAGATAACAAAGGAAGGATGCTTTTATCCTTTGGATTCTCGGTGGTTCATTGGGATATTGGTTTTCTCAAACTTTTGGCCTTCCGTTTGTTGAGAAGTGTTATGAAAGAAGGGATTATGGATGCTAGAGGTCTTATTATTGAGAGTGATAGTTCTTATGTCATTAACTATCTCCAAAAATCATTTGCTAACAAAGGATTGGATCGGTCTACTCAAGATGATTTCGGCTTTCTTGAAAGATTTGAGGTAATTCTTTTTCAGTCTGTTAGTAGAGATTGTAATAAGTTAGCTCATTGGTGTGCTAACTTTGCTTTGATAAGGGACTTTTATTGGGGTGTTCTAGAAGTTAATAAGGTTCCTCCTTTTTTTAATTTGTTAAAGGAGGAAAGTGATAGGTATACTATCTCTTAGGCTTTTTTTGTACCTATTTTTTATTTTTATTAATGCTATTGCATCTTCTAAAAAAAAAAAAAAAAAAAAGAAGCCTTAGTTAAAAATTTTGATTATAATCCAAAACAAACAAAATATATTCCAAATGCCATGTTGTGGAGATAGATATGCCACTTATTAGTGAAGATAATGCAAAGCTAGTCATTTTGTTTTCTACTGTCATTTATTTAAGAAACAATGAAGCATTGTTACTTTGATTAATATAGATTGATTGGTTGGTTTCACTGAAATGGCTTCAAAAAGAAGTGTTATCCAATGTTTTTAACAATCGTTATATCAAGATTTGCAAGTAGATCTTCCAAATTTATAGCAAACATCACCAATCCAAAAGTTTTATAACCATTTTGAAGATTTATCAATTCGTATTTGAGCTGCATCAACACCTTTGCTTCAAAGTTATTTTCAATTAGGTTTCTATTCATATATTCAATAAGATATAAGTGCATTGCAGTCTTATTTCCTATTGTGAGCATTCCAATTGGCGCTACCAATAGATGGTCCTTCCCTGCCTTCCGAACGGTTGGATGGAAGCCCATGCTATTTCCTGAGACCGGCTGATTGTCTGGTTTTAGCTTTCTAATTTTTGGATCTTCTATGTTGGTCATCATTGTATTTTCCTTTTTTATAGAATAAAAGTATTTCTTTTTTTTTTAAATCATTATACAATATGTTTATTTTTGCATTTCCTGTGATTATATTTTTGGTTCTTCCCAGTTGTTTCTCTCATTGAACTTTACCATCTTTTTTTATATCATCTCCATCGTTAAATCTCAATTTGTATTCCTCCTTATCATTCATCGCAAGAACTATGTATGGATCTTATTTGAATCATGATCAAATATAGTTCAAGCTGTCAATTACTATGTTATTTAAACTTTATTCAAATAAGTTTTGAATGTTGTTCTATGATTATGTTTAGATCATGTTTTCAAAGATATTTCAATTGTATATTGAGTATATTTGATCATTTTTCGATCATGTTCAATCAATATTTGAATTTTTTCATATATGATTCGATTAATTTTGATCCATATATATTTGTAGAGCTGTGAAGTTATAGACTCGTGAATATATTTTATAATTAAATCAAGCATCAACATTCTTATATTGCATGATGGGAATGGAAGGCATGTAAGTATGCACATACACGATGCCAATTATTATGATTCAATTAATTATTTAAATTTTAAGTATTCATCGGTGATGTTAACCAGAGTTAGTTATCAATCTGAAGAATAGCAAATGGCTAAGGCCTTCTGACTCATATCTCAAATATATTATAATTTTCATGTAGTGTAAGCTTTATTGGGTAACAATTCTCAAATATATTTTATTGAAATGTCGATTTCTAAAACATAATAAAAAGAAAAATTGAAAGGAAAATATGTTATATAGTGTAAGCCTATTGAGTGTCAATTAGAGTAGTATGAGAATCAATTTTCATTATAATTTTTTTTGCAAATTGTTAGAGATCTAATCTTTATTAAAATATTTATATTCTTTACTAGTTAGGAATTAATTTTATGTTTAATGTGTATCGATCAACACACTTAATAAGATAAAATTCACATGATTTGGTGAACATCACTTAGACTTCATTTTGGACAACTTTCTTAATGTGTTGCTTTTTAGACTGGATTCACATTTTTTATTTGGCCAATGATTATTCGTTGTTTTCTAAAAAAATTTATACTAGGAAACTGCATTCTACAATAGCTTTAAAAAGTTACTTTATCTACACTAACTTTATAAAATAGTAAGAAATCCATCCTAAACAAAGCTTTGAGATGGCTTTCTTACTGCTTCTTAAAGAACCTTTCTAGTACATAATTTAAAATTTTGTACTAAAAAGCTGCTTTAAGAAGTAGTAAGAATTGCATCTCAAGCAAAACCTTAATCTATAAAAGATATCCAAAATTTTAAGTTGCATGTCCAATGAAATATTAATTTACCATAAAAAATATAACATCTATTATTATTCAAAAATTTTTCTTATTAATGTGATATCAAATATAAAATATGAATATTTGATGTAAACTTAATCCCTTGATGGAATAATCATTATTCAACCAATTATAATAGTTAGGGAAGGAATCAAGGGAGATAAAAATTAGGCTGGATACAAAACAATCGTATCACTTAATTTTGAAATCTATTTTTAATATAAGAAATTAAGTTTATTTTTGAATGTCAACAACTTCAGATTGCTACATAAATATATATTTCAAATTTTTGATAGGGGACTAAGGCTTTGTTTGGGATGGCTTTTCTACTGCTTCTTAAAGCAACATTTTATAATTTTTGTACTAAAAAGCTGCTTTAAGTGTAAAAAAAGTTGTCAATTAGTATGGCTTTTTTGCTGCTTCTTAAAACAGCTTTTTTATACCAAAATTAAAATTTTATTAATAAAAAGCAACTATAAAAAGAAATAAAAAAGCTGTCCCAAATGAAAACTAAATCTAAAATTTCACACACATCATAACAATCTTATTTATTTTTTTTACATGAGTGTTTCTTACATCAGCCATCATTCCACTCAAATGCATCGAAGTATTATCAAATAACATGCATCAAGAGCTAATCACATGAGAATATTAATTATAGGAGATAATCACTCTAAATATTAACTTTTATCAACTTATTAATACATTTAAAATATTTCTCAAGTACAAAAATTTTAATCGAGTAATTTTGAGACTAAATCAACTAGCAAGCAAATAAATTGCATCCACCCTTTACTTAGTTGTCTCCCCAATCTTTGAAAAAAGATCTATTTTCTTGCAAGGGTTATAACTTATACATAACTACCTCCTTTTTATGACAATTATCACTCTCTAGATTGATCTCTATTAATTCTCCAATATATTCATATTCTATTGCATGATTAATTAGGAAAAGAATCCCATAAATAGATCAAGATAAGGTAGAAAGTTTTCTAATTAGTCCCATGTAAAGAGTAAATATCAAACTCCCTTGAGAATAATTAGTCAATAAATCCCCCCTTCTCTCTCTCTCTCTCTCTCTCTCTCTCTCTCTCTCTCTCTATATATATATATATATATATATATATATATATATATATA
>NW_021319803.1:469486-484451 GCF_001605985.2 Dendrobium catenatum
CGCATGCAGTAAAAGATCTAGAAAGCAGGTGCTCTAATGCCGCAATTTTAAATTAACTAAATCAATCAAATTTAAATATATCAAATTTGAATGTCCGTGAGGATAATGCCCTTATTTATTTACATTCACAGAAATCAACTATCAATCAAATTCCGTCGTGCCATCCGCGACCTATCCCTCCCCTTTTTCTCAACACATCCACTCATCAATCCTGACATTCTTTCTTATATTCGGCATGCGACAAACCTACATTATAGTTCCTCTAATATTAAGTACTGAAATTCATCCTCGGAATTACGCGGAACCCAACGACAACCAAAATTTTACAACACACTCTCTCAAAACGTCGGGTGGTAGAGGTGTGCGCCAAAAATGGGCTCTCCTAGAACGTAGGTAACCCGAATAATAGCGTTTAAGGCGAACGCCCCACTTCGCCGTAATTTATGCGGGTTGGTAAGGTGTGTCGTTTGTTGTTCGAACGTAAGTGGCCGGGCACCATACTAAGCTCCGGATTTCTAATCCTAGATCAAAATGACTTTGAGATTTGGTTTCTTCTCTGCTGTTCATTCTTCGTCTTCTCACGACATCTTGACTTCGTCGTTCCAGGATAAATCCAAATGGAAAGATAACCCCCCTTATTGGGGTGCTTATCCTTTCCTCTTGGATATTATGCAAAGCTATGCCTGAGATTTGACTTACCTAATGAAAGAAACGATCTCTCCCTTTAGGGATTGTCTTCCCTCTTGGAATTCAAAATGTCGGATAATTAAATATCCATATTCAAGCATTTCACAATAATCTACAACCTATATTCAATCAATTTCATTTGATTTAAATAAAAATAAGCAATCTAAGCTCAATCCTCAGATTTATCGCAATAATACAACAATTATATATCTCAATCCCAAGCATTTATAATATGAATAATAATGCATTTTTTTTTAGCCACACTCCATGCTCTTTTATTTTAAAGGGCGGCACAGGTACCTGTGCAAAGAGTATATTTTTTATATTGCCCCATGTATTCAGCTCCTTTATGAGCATGGCCACATGCATAAGATTGCACAAATATATTCTTCCTTACCTAAGGTTAGGCTAAATCTAACGCAAATCAACCAGTGCAAGAAAGAAGTTAAACACAAAAAACAATTCTTCACACTAGCAAACAGCATGCAGTAAAGCTCAAAACCGGACCACAACGCAGAAAGAAAAACACCGCCTACCTAAAACTAGAGTCGGTGATCTAGACAAACATCTAAAGTGTGTGAAAGGTCGTGTGTTTTGATATGTCCATAATAGGATTATTTATATAAAGTTATTTCAAGGTTGATGTTGAAAGGTTAAGGAAATTAGAGTAGATTTAAATATTAATTATTTAAATCTTTTAAAATCAATTATTTAATTATTTGTTGGGAACCACCTTTGTTTCACACCGAGGCTGAAGTTTATTTCACCTTCCTTGGGGCTAGTAAAACACCTCGTAGGCCTGGGTTACCCAGTGGTACCCGGTATAATTAGTAGCTTAAGTTGATTTGATCTGATTAAGTTAAGAATTTAATAAATTTTATTAGAAGGTTGGTTAGCTGATTTAAATGAGCTTAATTTATAGTTTGCCATTAATATTCTGGCGTTGCCTACCAGCTTGAGACACAGCCTCCTTAGGACACTTAGCCCCGCCAAGCCAAAAATGGAGTAGTCCAACTGATAACAATTAATATTTTTGTAATTGAATTAAATATTTTAAAAGGTTAAATAATAATGATTAATCTATTTTTAAGGTTATAACACCCTTAGAATCCATTCGTGGCTGTGCCACAGGCTCGAGGAACCAGCCGTCTTTAGGAACTTAGCCCACAGCCCGGAGTAGTCCAACCAATAAAACTCATCTTTGGATGGTTGTGTTTTTAAAAGGTTTGTTGAATGTTTTAAACATTAAGCATAACATCTTTCTGGAGTTTAAATACTTGCGAGTTTTTATCTGAATTCTTGGAATATTTAACATTTAATTAAAGGGTCAAAACATGGACTTTTTGATTAGGTGTTTTCTGAATGTTTGATATTTAATAAATATTAGGAATTATTATGTATAATCAAGTTAGTTTGATCAATTCTAAATTTTGGAATAGTATGAAATATTCCAAATTTTGACTATTTTATTGAATTATTAAAAATCCTTAATTAATGGGCCTTTTCTGTGCATTTTGCGGTCCAAATGAATCCAAACTTCTTGAAATTCAACTCCAAGAGTGGTGGCGAGGATGACCTTAAGAGAGATCTCAAGTGTTTGAGAAATTTTTGGAGTTTTTAATAATTATTAATTAATTATTTTACTTAATATTGAATTTCTTCTTAATTAAATTAAGCCTAATTTTGCTGTCAAATAATTTTGTTTTATTTTGCGTTTGTGAGGATTCAAAACTGGTCAGTTTAGGAGGGGTTATACATATTTTTTGGGTTTAAACATAGATTTATTACATTTTCTCGAAGGTTTCATGGGAGTCAATAAGGTTAATCTTAAGAATACTGTTTAAGGGACTTAATGACTTCAAAAATCAATGAAATTTTTTCTAGTGGCTTTACAATTGTCACTACTCAAATGTTTAATGATTTTAGTACAAGAATGAATCTAATGTCTAGAATTTTCTCTAAGTTTTCTAACATAATCCTTTAATTATTGCCAAATGTCACAGTTGTAGTTGGCAATCAATGTCAGCTAACCCTTGGGACACTAATTACTTAAGCAAATCACCACCATAGCAATCATGAACAAAATAGAAGTGATCCTTGAATGTTGCCTTAGTAAATTATGGTGATATTAATCATATATGTCATGTAATCACTTATTGAATTTCAATAATTCATAACATTAAAACAATAAGCTAATCAAACTGAATTTGAGGATATTAGAAGATGTAATCACTATCTTCGAAATAGGATTCTATTAAATGAGAAATACCTAATCATATTGATTGAAAGGTATTCTTATAAAAAGTCATATTATTTATTCAATTCAATTTTCGCTTAAGCATATTATGATTATAACTATGAAACTTAGTTATTCAATTGAAAGTCAGGCTTTCAATGATTTCTATGGAGTACTATATATGCATTATTTGATTATTGAAAATTTACAAAGAATTTTCAAATATTCAATCCAAGTAATGGATTAAACATTTGAACATCCATTTGGAATTAGAATCAAGCTCTGAAATCCTCCCCAAAAATTCAGAGGATGCCTACACTAAACCTCATGTATCATGCCATTTAATTTTTGATTTAACTAGACATTTATATAAAATATAATGAAAATAAAATTGGAAAATTAAGGGTTTAAAAATCAATTTTCAAAATAATGAAAACCAGGTTCTGATTTTATTTTTAGAAAATAGGAAATTTAATTCCGAGAAAAACGAGTGGTTGTGGGAAAAATTTGGCTTAATATCCTATTTTCTATGATTTTTTAAAGTTCTGGATAAAGAAAAAAATAATTAAAATAATATTTAAAATGCTATTTACACCTGGCGGCCGGCGATTGGACCACGCGAACGGCGGCGGTCAGTGGCGGGCCCGTTCACTTAAATGAGTCAGCAGGGTTCGACAGCCATCGGATCAACCGCGGGTTGATCCAACGGCTACGATCGAAGCCGCGTTTGATCTCGATCTGAGATGATCGGACGATCAACTCTGCTTCCGCGATTTGCAATGCACGGCCCAGATGCTGCTATACGGGATTTGATCTGCTCGCGGTTACAAGGGATCGAAACCAGACGAAGACAGAACGAATCATGGCCGTTAAAATCAAACAGGTAAAATCAACGGTCCTGATTTCATCTTCTTCATTTTACAACCGCGAACCCTAGTTTTAGTTTTTGCTTTAAATTTCTTATGCAATCAATCGAATGGCATGATGACTGAGATTTGAATGACAGACATAGCGAAGAAGAATGGGGAGCAGTTTTTAGAGCTCAAAATAAGTTCCCTAGAAGCCTATTTGAGAACCTATATATTATCTAGGGTTTAGAATTTACCGATCTAGGATTGATGAAATCAATTGATTTAAGATTCTCTGAATTTGTAGACTGTCCACGTGTTGATTTCCTTCACCCTTCTAGCACGGATGATCACTGGAAGCAGGGTTGAGGGAGTTTGGACGAGGATAACTTCGGTCTTCGTTTCTTCTCATCGCCGGTAATGTCCAAACGATAAGAAAAGGTTGTGGGAATGGAGAGGAGTCTCTAAGGGTTCAAAACGAAATCTCAGAGCCCTTCTAGAGGTATTGATTAGTGAGAGAAAGCTAGATCGAGAATCCCGGGTTTCTTGAGGGTTTTACCCTATTCAAAGTGTTGGAGCCATTGTGGACGGCTGAGATTGATTGCATGCTCTCCTTGATGTCTTCCACCTGTCCCTGGAGTGGTTAGGGGCAGAGAACAAAAGGACTAGGGTACAATGACATGGAAAGCTATTTTGTCCTTGGGAGCACATGGGGAGATTAAGGCTGCATTAGACCTAACCTAGGAATTAGGATTAGCTTAAGAAGATTCCAGAAAGCATTTGGAACAGCTGGAAAGAGCTAGAATGAATACAGTGCCATATCATCCATGGTTTGGGCCATTTAAAAGCTCTCTTGACCAATTGTTGACTGGTTTGACTAGTCAACAGGTCCACTCAGCTGACATGGCATGCCAAGACACCAAGTGAGCTGATGGGAGGTCTTGGAGGGGATTTGATGCTTGGAGATTGAAGTTTGAAGCATTTACATACACGAAGAAGAGGTTTGACCAAGCTATTATGAGTTGACTTGGTCAAAACAACTATGGCTTGACTCAAAATAAGTTTAGGGATAATCAAGGTATCAAATGGAGCAAGTCAAAGATCTTTATGATATAGATTTAATTATATAGAACGATTTGAGTCAAATAGGTCAAGTTCGACCAAGCTTGGGTTTAGTTGACCAAGTCAACTATTGATTGGATCAAATGTCCAATTTTGGGCTCAATCAAATTTCAAAATGACATTTAGAGTCTATTGGATGTGATTCCAAGTCCTAAGGAAGTCATTTGGTTCAAAACACCAGTTTGGACCCTTAAAGGGCCTCTTGGGTCAAACCTGTTGACTTGGTCAACCAGTCTGACCCAGGGGTTGGGAATTGGTCCAACAGGTTCGAAATGACATTTGAAATTAGTTGCAAGTGATTGCATTCAATTCGGAGTTCATTTGATTTAAAATCAAAGTTTGAGCCCCATAGGGGTATTTTGGTCATTTTGGGCTCATGGCCACTAGGGGCTGAGATGAGTCCAGAAAATTCCAGTTTATCACTCAACATATCAATATTAAGGGTCTGGAAGTGACTAGAGGATTTGGTGAAGGCTCTAAGGTCAAAAACTTCACAGTGATAGGTCCAGTGGCATGGGCTGTAAATATTTGAAGGTTTTACAGCCTTTGGATTTTAATTAAGTTTCTGGGGTTAGAGACCTCAGAATGAGCTCAAATTTTGAGGGTTACCTCTAGAGACATTACCCATCAGTGTGCAACTGACAGACTCTGAATCGGAGGTCATTTGACCAGGTTTCAAAATGTTCAAAATTTCAATGAAAAAGGCCTTTAGGATAAAACCTTAAGACTTTGGATTTGGCTTGATTGACCTAAGATCTAGGTAGATTCTAAGGTCTAAGCTCTAGAAGAATCCTAGGATAGATCCTAAGGTCAGGATTCTAAGAAGATTCTAGGGTTCGAATTGATTTGGAAATTAATCTGATAGGGCCAAGAGTAGTCCAAGTGACTTCATACAAAAATGAGGTCAACACAATGGTTTTCACCTTCGAGGTGCACAAGCTCATCATCATCAACAATAACATCTCTCGCTCTCTCTCTTCTCTCTCTCTCTCTCTCTCTCTCTCTCTCTCTCTCTCTATCTCTCTCTCTCCCACCTTATCTTTCTCTCTCTCTTAATTGATTATGTTGTTCGTTAAATTTCTTACTTTGTTTATATGAAATTGACCTCAGTGGAAAAGAAATGTCAGAATCCTTTGCTTGGTCATACAAGAGGTTTGCTCATTAATTGCTTAACATCTTAATGCGAGTTTCTTCTACTTAATGAGCTAACTTATATAATGGAGGTAGCTGGAACATCCAGAGATTGAATGAAGCGTTCGAAAAGGAATTAGCTGATTTGATCTCTTTGGTCCCTTTAAGTGCTTGAGTTTATGCAGATGAAGTGGAAATTTTACATAAGTTTTCTGGGAAATCACTTGCAGCCTTGATTTCTGAACAAAGAAATTTAAATGAAGATGAGGATGCTAGCTGGAGATGGCTAAAGATGTTGAAGTTGAGACCAAGAGTAAAAATTTTTTGGTGGAGATTGTTACACAAGGCAATTCCTACTAATGATTTCCTAATGTATAGAAGAATTATCAATCACAATGGCTACCCAAGAGGATGTGGTGCGGTGGAGGATGCCAGTCATTTAGCTGTTAATTGTTTTTTTTATGATTAAAATCATCAAAACCTTAAATAAATGGGGCTATGATATCCCTGTTTTTACAAATCTGGAGAATTGTCAAAGATGGCTTTCTAATCTCTCTAGTCTCAATCCTTTCATGGACAATTTGTATTAATCTGCAGTCTTTCACTCTTGGAAGAGCAGAAGCAAGTATGTGGACGGGACGTTGGAAGACAGTATTTCTGCTATTGCAGCCAATGCAATCAGTTTTGCTTCTTCATCTTTCTGTCAAGATCTTATTTCGGTAAACTGGGTTTCTAATCAGCATTTGTTGTTTCAAAACACTAGGAAACCCCCTCCATCCGAATGGATCAAATTGAATGTGGATGCTTCTCTCGGTAGTGTTTATTCTGCAGGTATCGGTGGAGTAATTAGAGATTGCAATGGCAGATTTTTGTTTGCCTTTGGGTTTAAAAGTACTCATTGGGATATCTCGGCACTTGAATTGAATGCTTTGTTGGCTGTGAAGAAGATAACACAAGAATGGATGTATGAGACTAAAGGAATCATTATAGAAGGAGACAACTACAATGTTATGAAGCACATCCAAGATATTTTTAAAATTGGTCCAACTGTAAGTAATCATTTCAATTTACTTGTTTTTTTCTTTCTTAGGAATTTCAATCAAGTTATTTTTCAATTTGTGAGTAGAAGATGTAATAAGTTAGCTGATTGTTGTGCTAACCATGCTAGGTTGGGTGATTTTATTTGTAATAATTTGATTATCAATAATGTTCCTCCTATGTTCTTCAACTTGTTGAAGGAGGAATGTGAAAATCTTAACTTTATTTAGTTCTCTTTGATTTATTAATAAAATTGCTCTGTGCATCTTCTCAAAAAAAAAAAAAAAAAAAAACGAGCTAACTTATACTTCATTTGGGAGACTTTCTTCCTGCTTTTGATAACAACTTTTTAGCATAAAAGTTAAAATTATTGTACTTAAAAGCAACATTAAGAAGCAGTGAAAAAGTTGTTCTAAATGAAACCTTAGTTCAATGTCATCCACTACAATGTAACATTGTATTATGAAATAGATAACAAATTATTTGATTTAATGACATCTTAAGAAAAGACTTTCATCAATGATATTAAAAGACAGGTAATTTAGTTCCTTGATATTTGTAAGTTAATACTATATTATTAATAGATATAAGCTTACTTAACAGAGATTTAATACTATATTAAAATGGAAAAAGCACATTATTATATATGACATTTTATAACAATGGCATGCTTATTTCATAGATAATACTGCTATTAAAGAAACAACAAAATAGGTTATATCTGGTAGGACCTCACCGACGATGACCTCATCGTCCCCACCTCCTACTGCGATTATGTATTTAAGGGATCTCTCCTCTCTCCCATCAAAATTCTTGAGAATTTAAAGAAAGAAGAAATGTCCATTACTGTTCCTACGACTTTATGAACACCAGGTGAAACATTACAGAGAGAAAAAACTAATTCTCCAAAGCATCCTATAGAATTAGAGGAACAGTCGCCATTAGAAACATTGAATTGAAGCTCAGAAGAAGCCCAAAGGAAAACTATGGTTTTCAAGATAGATTCTTGGAAGGAGGAGATTAAGAGAGTAGAGAAAGTCTGTTGTGAAGAAATTTTTCCCATGGAGAATGGGAGGCAGCTTACTGAAGGTAAAAATAAAGAAAGTGGTGATAATAAAGCTAGTAGTTGGAAACCATTTGCTCTCAGAGATTTTTTTAGCTATAGAATAGTGTGGAAGAAGGACTCTATTATGAGAGTTGTGAGCAATCAGAATAAGAGTGGTAGTAGAAGGAATAACAGCCATAGTACATAGGTAATTTTTCTATTTGAGGTGATGAAAGATCAATATTAAATGGCAATAGTGGAGGAAAAGTAGCAGTAGCTGGGATTGGCGGCAGAGTTTGCAACTTGAAGACTAAGACAAGCAATTTTAATTTAAGCAATTACTGTAGAAGGAAACTATGTTAAAATATCTTGGACGTAGGTTGACTTCAAATATTATTATATTTATTTTGAGATTAGTGTTATATTTGAAGAGTGAATTGCATTAATCTAAGTTTTCTATTGTAGCGTAGGCAATTGTTATGATTAGTGGGTATTTTGCTTGTAATTGAATAATTATTATAACTATATTGTAATTGGTTTCAAACTACTATAAATAAAACTTCAATGGCTTACAGGGGGGCCAAGATAGACTTTCCCTGCATGATCTTCTCTTATTTCTTTTGTCTTTGGACTCTGATTTCAAATTTTGAAGCGTGGCATTGGCAAATCACAAGTCTAAGTGGTTGACAATTATTGGCCAACTCCTCAAAGAAACACTAGACTGTTTCAGGAAACTATCAACGAAGGATAGGGCTCAAACCATTTACAAATACAAAGAAGATCAAATGGGGAGAATCAATAAATTATGGCTTCATTTGGTACAGCTTCCTTGCTTTCTAAAACAGTCTTCTTGTACTATAATTTTGAGTTCAATAATTTTTTGTACTAAAAAAACTATTTTAGATACTAGGAAGAAAGTTATCCCAGTCTTGGTTTGGGACAATTATTTTTACTAATTTGTCTTTTAGATCATTACTATAGTTTCTATTTAGCCACTACTCTTTATAACCATCTTTATAAAAATACTACAGTTGTCCCAAATAGACCCTAAAAAATAGGAAGCATCAATCATGCTGCCATTAAAAAAAATCTCCCAAAAATTGCATGTGATATTGTAAAGCTTGAACAAACACCTCATTCAAGACAACAATGCTCAGGATGGTATACCTTTCTTAAGCTTTATTTGGAATAGCTTTTTTGTTGCCTTGTAAACCTATTTTTTAGTACACTTTTTAAAAGCAGGAAAAAAATAATGATAAAAAACTATCCAAAATGAAGCCGTGGTAAAATACTTTGATTATAATCCAAAATAAATAAAATATATTCAAAAGTCCATGTAGTGGAGATAGATATGCGACTTGTTAGAGGATATAATGAAAAGCTGGTCATTTTTTTCCTACTGTCATTTATTTGAGAAACAATGAAGCATTATTACTTTGATTAATATGGATTGGTTTGGTTGGTTTCACTGGATGCTTTAAGTTTCTGAAATGACTTCAAAAGAGGTGTTATCCAATGTTTTAGACTATCATTGTATCAAGATTTGCAAGAAGATCTACCAAATTTATAGCAAACATCACTAGTCCAAAAGTTTTATAACCATTTTGAAGAATTATCCAATCATATTTTACCTGCATCAACTCCTTTGCTTCAAAGTTATTTTGAATTAGGTTTCTATTCATACACTTAATGAGAGATTAATGCATTGCAGTCTGAGTTCCTATTGTAAGCATTCCAATTGGCTCTATTAATGGATGGTCTTTGCCTGTCTTTGGATAGGTGGATTAAAGCCCATGCAATTTCCTGAGATCGGCTGATTGGCTGATTTTAGCTTTCTAATTATTGGATCTTCTATATTGGTCTTCATTGTATTTTCCTTTTTTATAGAATAAAAGTTTTTCTTTTTTTTAAAAAAAATCATTATGCTAGATTTTTATTTTTGAATTTCTTGTATTTATATTTTTGGTTCATCCCAGTTGTTTCTCTCATTGAACTTTACCATCTTGTTTATCCCATCTCCAAAGTCAAATCTAGATTTGTATTCCCCTTATCATTCATCTCAAGAACTATGTATGGATCTTATTTGAATTATGATCAAATATAGTTCAAACTGTCAAATACTATGTTTTTCAAACTTTCTTCGAATAAGTTTTTAATGTCGTTCTATGATTATGTTTAGATCATGTTTTCAAATATATTTCAATTATATATTAGTATATTTGATCATTATTCGATCAATATTTGAGTTATAAAGTTATAGATTGGTGAATTTTTTTTTTTTTTTCATAATTAAATCAAGCATCAACATTCTTATATTGTATGGTGGGAATAGAAGGAAGGCATGTAAGTATGCACCTACACAATGCCGATTATTTTGATTCAATTAATTATTTAAATTTCAAGTATTCATCGGTGACGTTAACACTAGTTAGTGATTTATCTGAGGAATAGTTATCTAAAATATATTATAATTTTCATGAATATTAAGCTTTATTGAGTAACAATTCTCAAATATATTTTATTGAAATGCCCATTTCTAAAATGCAATAAAATGATAAATTGAAAGGAATATATGTAATATAGTGTGAGCTTTATTGAGTGCCGATTAGAGTAGTTTGAGAAGCAATTTTCATTATAATTTTTAGGCAAAATGTTAGGGATCTAATATTCTATTAAAATAACTATATTCTTTAATAGTTATTAATTAATTTTATGTTTAATTTGTATCGATCAACACACTTAATAAGATCAAATTCGCATGATTTGGTGAACATCACTCATATTTAATTTGGAAAAATTGACTTTATGCTTTGCTTTTTCAGACTGCAATTACAATTTTTATTTGGTCATTGATTAATCATTACTTTTAAAAAAAATTGTAATAGGAAGCTGTTTTCTACAATAGTTTTAAGAAGTTAATTTCTCTATAATAACTTTACAAAATAGTAAGAACGTTTTCCTAAACAAAGCATTAGAACGGCTTTCTTAATGCTTCTTAAAGCAACTTCTAATTTAAAAATTAAAAATTTTATACTTGAAAGTTGCTTTAAGATAAAATAAGAAAGTCGACTCAAACCAAACCTTGATCTATAAAAGAAAGCCAAAATTTTAAGGTGCGTGTCCTATGAAATATTAATTTACCATTAAAAAATAACATATATTATTATTTAAATGTTTTTTTTTAATTAGTGTGATATCAAATATAAAAAAAGAATATTTTATGTAAGCTTAATCACCCAATAGAAATAATGATTATTTAACCAGATATAATTGTTTGGGAATAAATTAAGGGAGATAAAAATTAAGCTGGTTACATAACATTAGTATCACTTAATTGTTAAAACTAATTTTAATATAAAAAAATAAGTTAATTTTTGAATGTCAAGAACTTAGTATTGCTGCATAAATATATTTTTAAATTATTTGATTGGAGACTAACGCTTCATTTTGGACAGCTTGTTGCTACTTCTTAAAGTAGCTTTCTCATACAAAAAATAAAAAAATTTTATTAAAAAGTTGCTTTAAGAAGCAATAAGAAAGCGGGACAGATTTCTTACTGCTTCTTAAAGCAACTTTGTAATGCAAAAAATTAAAATTTTTGTACTTAAAAGCTGCTTTAAGAAGCAGTAAAAAAGTCATCATTTGGGATGACTTTTTTACTTCTTCTTAAAACGGCTTTTTAATATCAAAATTAAATTTTTTGTACAACAAATCTACTTTAAGAAGCAATAAAAAAGCCATCCCAAACAAAGCCTAAATTTAAAATTCCACACACATCTTAACAATCTTGTAATTTTTTTACATGAGAGTTTCTTACATCAATCATTACTCCACTCAAATAGAAGTATCCTCAAATAACATGCATCAAGAGCTCACTTAATCACATAAGAATATTAATTATAGGAGATAATCATGCTAAATATTGATTTCTATCAACTTATTAATACATTTAAAATTGTTCCCGAGTACAAAAATTTTAATGGAATCATCTTGAGACTAAATCAACTAGCAAGAAAATAAATTGCATCCACCCTTTGCTTAGCTGTTACCCCAATCTCCAAAAATAGATCTGTTTTCTTTCAAGAGTCATACATAATTACCTCCTTTTTATGAAAATTATCACTCTCTAGACTGGTCTCTATTAATTCTCCAATATATTCATATTCCATGACATGATTAATTAGCAAAATGCTCAAGATAAGGTAGAAAGTTTGCTAATTGCTTGCATGAGAAGAGTAAATATCCCCCCTTCTCTCTCTCTCTCTCTCTCTCTCTCTCTCTCTCTCTCTCTCTATCTATCTATCTATCTATCTATTTATATGGATATAAATATAGATAGCCTGGAGCAGTCCCTTAGGAGGCAAAAGAGATTTGAGAAACAAACTCTTATGAATATCGAGATGGAAGCAAGCAGAGAAAGGACGGGAGGAGATGTGGTACTTATGAGGAGGCTTCACATAGTTTACTTCCTAAGCAGGAAAGGGAAGATCGAGCAGCCTTACCTCATCAAAGTTTACCACCTCAACAACAATGGTGTTCATCTTCCAGGTGCACAAGCTCATCATCTTCATCATCATCAACATCATCTCTCTCTCTCTCTCTCTCTCTCTCTCTCTTAATTAATTATTTTGTTCAGTAAATTTATTTGTTTATAGGAAATTGATAACATGATTTGATTTTAAGAGATGGCTATCTGAACTCAAGGGAAAAGAAATGTCATTAGTCTTACAAGAGGTTTGTTCATTAATTGTTTAACATCTTAATGCAAGTTTATTCTTCTTTATGAGTTAACTTACACTTTGATTGAGACGGTTTTCTTCATGCTTCTGAAAATAGCTTTTTAGCACAAAAGTTAAAATTTTTGTACTTAAATTTTTTTTAAGAAGCAGTAAAAAAGTCGTCCCAAATGAAACCTTAATTCGATGTAATCCACTACATTGTAACATTGTATTATGAACAAATAATTTGAATTAATGACATCTTAAGATAACACTTTCGTCAATGATATTAAAAGAAAGGAAATTTAGTTCATTTATATTTGGCAGTTAGTTAACATATATAAGATTACTTGACAGAGATTTAATACTATATTAAAACGGAATATCTAATCATTATCTATGACTTTATATTACAAAGACATGCATATTTCATATATTATATTGCTATTACAGGAAGTACAAAACTGACTATATCTGGCAGAACCTCATGGATGATGACCTCATCATCCCCACCTCCTACTGCGAGTGTATTAAAGGGGTCTCTCCTCTCTCCCATCAAAATCTTTGAGAAGTTAAAGGAAGAAGAAAAGTCCTTGGCTACTCCTACGACTTTAAGAACCCTAGGTGAAACATTATAGAGAGAAAATAATGACTTCTTTAAATCCTCTTACATAATTAAAGGAACAATCGCCAGTAGAAACATTAAATTCAAGCTCGAAAGAATCCCAAGGGAAAACTATGATTTTGAAGATAGATTCTTGGAAGGTGGAGATGAAGAGAATAGAGAAACTCAACTGTGAAGAAATTGTTCCCATGGAGAATGGGAGGCAACTTACTAAAGTTAAAAGTAAGGAAAGTGGTGATAGTAAAGTTTACAACTGGGCACTATTTGTTCTGAGAGATTTCTTGAGCTGTAGAAAGGTAGGGACGAAGGACTCTATTATGAGAGCTGTGAGCAATCAAAATCAGAGTGGTAGTAGAAGGAATAACAAAAGCAATACCTAGGTAATTTTTCTATTTGAGGTGATGAAATATAGATATTAAATGACCACAATGAAGAAAAAGTAGTAGCAGCTAGAAAGAAAAGCAGGGATCAAACAACAGAGTGTACAACTGGAAGACCAAAAGACAAGCAATTTTAGTTTAAGCAATTATTGTATAAGGAAACTATGTTAAATATATTGGTATCAGGATGAGTTCAAATATTCTTATATTTGTTTTGAGATTAGTGTTATATTCGAAGAGTTTTGTATTGCATTAATCTAAGTTTTCTATAGTAGTGTAGACAATTGTTTTGATTAGTGGGTATTTTGCTTGTAATTGAATAATTAGTGTTACTACATTGTAATTGGTTTAAAACTTCAATGGCTCGCAGGGGGGCCAAAATATTTTTCTTTTGCATGTTCTTCTCTTATTTCTTTGATCTCTAGACTCTGATATCGAATTTTGGACTCTGGGATTGGCAAATCACAAGTCCAAGTGATTGACAATTATTGGCTAACTCCTCAAAGAATCATTATGTTGTTTCAGGAAACTATTAATGACATATAAAGTTGATGTTCCAAAGAAGACCAAATGGGGAGAACAAACAAATTAAGGTTTAGTTTGGGACAATTTTCTTTATGCTTTCTATAATAATTTTCTAGTAAAAAATTTTGAGTTTGATACGTAACAAAAAATCATCTTGATCATGCACAAATCTTGAGTTATATTGAAATTGGAAACTTCCAAAACTAAATTTGGGACCATCTAAACTCCAATTTCAGCAAACTTATAATCAAACTGAATGACTTGAAGAGACAAACCCAATGACATCAAAACCAGTTAATTCGAGCTCAAATGGGTCCAAATCGGGGGCCTGAATCTTATTTTGAAGATTCAAAGCCTAAATTGGATGATCAATGATATCCAAATATAACATGCTTATAGTAGAATTGAGCGGATCAACGAGACCAATCCAACGAGCTCAAGATCGCTTCATTCTGACATCATTTAAAAAACATAATTGCTTGGCAAATGATCTATAATTGAGAAGATCAATATGAACCATCAAATGGAGCACTCCAAATCTGACCCAAATCTTCTTCATATTTATGGGGTATGTGTTTTGATTAAAAAAAAATAGTTTTGAAAAAAATTA
>NW_021319803.1:484551-531403 GCF_001605985.2 Dendrobium catenatum
AGGGCCTATTTGGTTAACCTAGGTTGACTTGGTCAACCAGGTTAACCCAGGGTATGGGTTTGGGTCTAACATGTTGAATTTGATATTTCAAACTTGTTGGAAGTGGTTCCAAGCAGTTTGGAGGTCGTTTGATTTAAAATTGATATTTGAACCCCTAAGGGGTATTTTGGTCATTTTGACCTCTGGTCAACTAGGGGTCAAAATAGGTCTAGAAAAATGTAGTTTAATGTTCAATGGGTCATTATCAAGGGTCTGGAGATGACTAGAGGCTTTGGAGAAAGCTCTTGGGTCAGAATCTTCAAAGTGACAGGTCCAGTGGCATAGGCTATAAATATTTAAAGGTTTTACAACCTATGGATTTTGATTAAGTTTTTGGGGTTAGAGACCTCAGAATAGGCTCAAATTTGGAGGGTTACCTCCAGAGACATGTCCCATCAGTATGCAACTAACAGACTCTGAATCGGAGGTCATTTAACTGGGTTTCAAAGTGTTTAAAATTTTATTGAAAAAGGCTTTTAGGATTTGGACCATTAGCCTTGGATTTTGGTTTCAAATTTTGGATTTGGTTGATCTAAGATCTAGGTAGATTTTAAGATCTGAATTCTAGATAGGTCCTAGGGTCTAGAGTAGATCCCAAGGTCTGAAGTCTAGAAGGATCCTAGGGTCTAGAGTAGATCCTAAGGTCTGAAGTCTAGAAGGATCCTAGGACCTAGATTGGTTTGGATATTGGATTGATTTAAGGTCAAGATTAGTCCAAGTGAACTCATACAAAAATGAGGTCAACAGTATGCCACTATAAAAAATTTATAAATACACCCCCACTCTCTACATGCGGTGAGGGGGAGACCTTTGGCTTGAGATTGTAGAGACCTCTAGGAATCAAGAACTCCAACACCACCATTGGTGAACATTTGTCAACTATCTTTGGACCATTGCCTAGCTTCCTACCACTGCCAGACTTCCACTTGGCCACCGACTACCACTATGCTTCCACCCGACCACCGACCACCACTGGACATCCACTCAAAAATCATCGGACCACCGTCTGACAACTGACCACCACTGGACTTTGACCCGCCGCCAACCGTCGAAGGACTTCTGCTCTACCATCGTCGAACCACCACCCGTTGCCATACTTCCACTATATTGTCGCTAGACCACCTCCTAGCTAATGATTATCGTCGGACTATTTCTATCTAATACAAATTCACTTATGGGAACAAAAAAAATAAATTTTTAGTAGCTTTGCAATTATATTTTTGTCTTTTAAACCATGAGGACAAAAAAATATACAAATGAATCAACACAATAATTGATCTTTATAGTGTGAAAAGGAATAAAATGAAAAGGACACTCCTAGCGTCATGGTTCAAAAGAGAAATAATTCATCATCATATTTTATATTTATCACTCCCCATTAAAATAATAGAAACTCAATTTCATCATGTTTATAATGAATGGTTGATTTTATCCAAAACATTTCTAAAAATCCCATAACATTATGTTACGGGGGAGAGGCCCAATTATCCGGCCTAGTTGAGGCCGATTCAAGCAACATGTTACCCTCTTTGCCAGACCCAGGAAAGTATGGATTAAACATACTAGAAGAGAAAATAAGGAAAGAATTCTAATTTTTAAATATAGAAAGAAGGAAATTAATTAAGGAAGGGGACAGCTTTTGGCGGCAATTAGGGAGTTTAATTAGGGTTGATTCTAGGTTTTTTTCATGCTTTGTTTCTTGAGGGCTTCCTAGCAGCGTTTAGGTGAAGTGGTAGAGACAATCTACCTCTCTAGTAGTAGATCATTATATCTTGCTTTGGTGTTAAAGTATTAATACAAAATCAACGGTCATTTATCCTACTATTTTTACTAGTTGTTGAGTCGTATCTTGGACAAAAACAATCATCTACTTGTTGAAATATACTGTAGAATTCCCTCCCTTTGATCTTTTTTGCTTATTGAAGACCCTTCATCTCTGTTGTTATGGATTGGGACCAAAATCCATGAATGAAAATGAAGAATATGGAGTCATTGGAAAGGAGGGATGGAACAACCCAAGGCTATGATGGAGGAATAATATTCCAGAATGGATGAAAGTTAATCATCCATGGAAACCCAGATGGAAAACTGATTTGATAACATGGAAGGCATGATGTGGAAATTAATTGAGATGCAGTCGAAGGCTCCAGCAGCTAGTCCTAAGGTTGATCCAAAAGAAAAGAGACTTTAGGAAGACAATAATAGAGCATAGATGTTTTTTTCTCAAGAACCATTTTGAAGGGCTCCGATGAGAGAAGCATCACCACCCAGACCATGGGGCGTGATCTAGTCTAAAATGACTCCACAAGTATTTGGATAGATTACAATTGGCTAACTCATCCCTAAGGGCAATCAGATTACAAACGCTAATCATATGGTTGAAATCTAGTGATAAACAAGGGTGAATATCTGGCGTCACTTGGTGGTCTGGTGGAAGTTTGATGTTACTTGAAAATTCTGGCAATAGGTTCGACAAAAGTTTGGGCCTTACGTGGTGGTTTGGTAGACGTTTGGGCCTCAGGTAGTGGTCTGATACAACTCCGGGTATTAGGTGGTGGCCTCGTAGAAGTCCAGGCCTCAGGTATTGATCTGACAAAAGTATGGGCCTCGAGTGGTGGTCCAAAAAAGGTCCAGGCCTCAAGTGGTGGTCCGATAGAAGTTCGGGCCTTAAGTGGTGGTCCGGTGGAAGTTTGGATGTTAGGTTATTATCTGGTGGAACTCTGAGACTCGTGCTATGGTCCGACATAACTCTGGGCCTAAGGTTGTGGTATAGCAGAAGTCTGGATCTTAGGTGGTGATCTAGTAGAAGTCTGGGCCTCAGGTGTTGGTCTGGTAGAACTCTGGTCCTCAGGTGGTTTTTCGGTAGAAGTCCGGCCCTCAGGTGGTCGTTCGGCGAAACACCGGGAGTCAGGTAGTGGTCCAGCAGAACTCTGGGTGGTGGTCGAGGAAGAGTTGAGGGGCAAGAGCAATCCCCAATCTCTCTCTTACTCTCTTACTTTGGGGTCACTTTTCAAGAGGAAGAATGGGTCTATTTATAGATTTCCTAGAATGGAATGACCCGTAAATAGGAGGAAGAACAAGGATAATTGGGGAGTGGTTTGGATGGAAAATCGATGTTGAATCCCTTGATCCTGGACCGTTCTATAAACATTTGGATATCTTAATGATGTCAGAATTCCAAGATTTTGGGCTCGTTGGATTCTTCTTGTCGAGCCACTCGATTCGACTATAACCATGTCATGTTTGGAAACCATTTGATAATTTAAATTGTGGTTTGAACATTCTAACAGTGATTTAGGCTCTTTATTTGGATCCATTTGGGCTCAGATTGAGTCTAAATTGGTGTCGTTCGGTTTGTATTTTTGAGACCCTCAATTTGACTAAAAGTTTGTTGAAATCGGAGTTTGTATGGTCCCAATTTTAATTTTGGAAGTTTCCAACTTGATTTTACCTCGAGATTCATTCCTGATCATGATAATTTTTTGATGATGTATCAAGAAAGAAAGAAAAAAAACTAGATCTTCACCTTATGACCTGTAGCTTAAGAAAAAAGATCTTCACCTTTGTAGCTAGCAAATGGCTAAAGCCTTTTGACACTTATCTCAAATATCTCAACTACATTATAATTTTCATGTAGTGTAAGCTTTATTGAGTAATAATTCTCAGATATATTTTATTGAAATGCTGATTCTAAAGTGTAATTAAAAGATAAATTGGAAGGAAACTATACCATATAGTGTAAGCCTATTGAGTGTCGATTTGAGTAGTATGAGAATCAATTTTCATCATAATTTTATTCAAACTGTTATAGATCTAATCTTCTATTAAAATATTTATATTCTTTACTAGTGATGAATTAATTTTATATTTAATGTGTATCGATCAACACAAGTAATAAGATCAAATTCACATGATTTGGTGAGCATCACTTAGACATCATTTGGGACAACTTTCTTATTGCTTTAGTTTTTAGACTACAATCACGTCTTTTATTTGGCCATTGAGTATTTGTTGGTTTCAAAAAAATTTTGTACTAGAAAATTATTTGCTACAATAGCTTTAAGAAGTTACATTCTCTACAGTAACTTTACAAAATAGTAAGAAAGTTATCCTAAATGAAGCAATGGAACTGCTTTCTTACTATTTCTTAAAATAGTTTTCTAGTACAAAAACTAAAAATTTGGTACTAAAAAGCTGCTTTAAGAAGAAATAAGAAAGTCGACTCAAACCAAACCTTGATCTATAAAAGATAGCCAAAATTTTAAGGTGCATGTCCTATGAAATATTAATTTACCATAAAAATAGCATCTATTATTTTTCAAATGTTTTTTTATTAAAGTCATATCAAATATAAAAGATTAATATTTTATGTAAGCTTAATCACCCAATGGAAATAATGATTATTTAACAAATTATAAATGTTAGGGAATGAATTAAGGGAGATCAAAATTAGGCTGGATACATAACATTAGTATCACTTAATTATTAAATCTATTTTAAATATAAAAAATAAGTTTATTTTTGAATGTCAACAACTTAGTATTGCTGCATAAATATATTTTTCAATTATTTGAAAAGCGACTAAGGCTTTGTTTAGGATGACTTTTTTATTGCTTCTTAAAATAGTTTTTTAATAAAAAAATTAAATTGTTTTTACTAAAAGCTTCTTTAAGAAGCAACAAATAAGTCGTTGTTTAGAAAGAGTTCTGTTGATGCTTCTTAAAATAGCTTTTTAATATCAAAATTAAATTGGTGTACTAAAAAATTGCTTTAAGAAGCAATAAAAAAATCATCCTAAATGAAGCATAAATCTAAAATTCCACACATCTTAACAATCTTCTATTTTTTACATTATAGTTCTTTACATTAATCATCACTCCACTCAAATAGATTGAAGTATCATCAAATAACATGCATCATGAGCTCGCTTAATCACATCAAAAAATTAACTACTTATAGGAGATAATCACCCTAAATATTGATTTATATCAACTTATTATTGCGGATCAATGGTTTATGATTTTGATGATAGCAAACTTTCTTATTTCTCTACGACTGCCTTATGTACTGACATTTCAGGTTCACACGACCGGACTGCAATTTGGATCAAGCTCAAGATTGGGTAGACTAGGTCTGAGTCAGTTTATACATTTTTTCTTTCTTGAGTGTATTGTATTTGGTGTGGCTCCAGATGTTTTTTAACTTGAAAGATTTTCTGTTGCTCCCTAAAAATTTCTATTTTTGGTAACATCGTCTGGGACGATATAAAATATCGTCATGGATGATATGTCCAAAAGCAAAAACCCTAATTACGGCATCCTCATTAAAGCGGCTGTCATTATACAAAAACACATCATCCTGGATGATTTTGTATCGGCCAGGACGATAAGCTCAATTCAAAAAGAATCTGCCACCAGATCTATTTAGAAATAACCTATTTTTGGGCATCATCCAGGTGGATCGTCCAGGACTAAAATATTGTCCAGGACGATCCAGGTCAATTTTTCCAAAATTTCTCTAAAATTTAAGGAAAGCAATTATGACTTGATTTCACGATCAAATCGGCCTGGACGATCGCCAGATTGTCCTGGCCGATATGCTGGACAATTGGTCATCGGATAACTATTTTTCAGGGCGATGTCGAGGACGATATTCCATAATTTGTACTAATCGTCCAGGACGATATATTATCATCCTGGACGGTATGAACAAACTTCTTCTGATCGTCTCAAATTGTCCAGGCTGATTGGGCTTAAATTATACTGATCGTACATGACGATATACCTATCGTCCTGGACGATAATGTTGGCAAATTGCATTAATGTGCTTGTTTTCAGATGTTCTATTTAAGCTATGACATGACACTTTGTAAGTGTCTTTGGCAGCCATTGTAGCTTCGTTCTTTTGGGGAAAACTTGAAGAGAAAGCTTGAAAGGGAGTGAGGAAAGGGTGGAGTTTGGGAGAGGGAGAAGATCCTGTGAGGGGGGACTCAAGGGAGTGTGGAGGGGGTTCCACACGGTTGCTCCGGCAAGTTCGCACCTGAATACTATTGAATTCAAGGCTTGTCTCGAGGGAAGTTCACCAAAGAAGAAGATCTCTTTGGTGTCAAAGGACCCGACGACTCCTCCGCACCAGGGAAGGTGGAAGCGATTTTGTAAGGGCTTCTCTGCCAAGCTGTGGGGGCTAAAGGAGAGACACTTTTGTAGTGCAATTACTTGGAGGGTGCCTCCAAGGAGTAAGACTTAGGTTAAGGTTTGAACCGAACAAACTATAAATCCAGTGTGTTCTTTCTTTATTGCTTCCGCATTTAATTTTTGCACTTTGGTTTTTATTGTGGTGATATCGGTTTTGATTTGTGTTTTGATTTAAAGATTCTTCTTTACCAATTCACCTATCTCTCTAATTAGCTTTGGGCCAGTTCATAGGGCTTAACATCCCTAACGAACTTTCAACTTATTAATACATTTAAAATAGTTTCCGAGTACAAAAATTTTAATGGAATCATCTTGAAAACTAAAATCAAACTAGCAAGCAAATAAATTACATCAACCATTTTCTAGTTGCACCCTAATCTCCAAAGACAGATCTATTTTCTTGCAAGGGTTATTCTTAATTACCTCATTTTTTATAACAATTATCACTCTCTAGATTGATATTCTTAATTCTCCAATATATTCATATTCCATGACATGATTAATTAGCAAAAGAATCCCATAAACAGCTTAAGATAAGGTAGAAAGTTTACTAATTACCCACATGAGAACTGTAAAAAATGAACTCCCTTGAGAATAATTAGTCAATCAATCCTCCATTCTCTCTCTCTCCTCTCTCTCTCTCTCTATATATATATATATATATATATATATATATATAATCTTGGAGCTATCCATGAGGAGGCAAATTAAAAGAGATTTGAAAAAAAAAAGTCTTGTGAAGATCGAGATGGAAGCAAGTAGAGAAAGGATGGGAGGAGATGAGGTAATTATGAGGAGGCTCACATAGTTACTTCTTAAGCAGGAAAGGAAGATCGAGCAAGCCTCACCTTATCACAGTTCCCACCTCAAACAACAATTGTGTTCACCTTTAAGGTGCACAAGCTTATCTCTCTCTCTCTCTCTCTCTCTCTCTCTCTCTCTCTCTCTCTCAATTGATTATTTTGTTTGATAAATTTCTAACTTTGTTCATATGAAATTGATAACATGATTAGATTTTAAGAGATGGCTATCTGAGCTAAGGGGAAAAGAAATGTTGTAATCCTTTACTTTGTTATACAAGAGGTTTCTCACTAATCCCTTAGCATCTTAATGTCAGGTTCTTCTTATTTACGGGTTAACTTAGGTATCATTTGGGACTGTTATTTTATTGCTTCTTAAACAGCTTTATAGTTTAAAAATTAAAATTTTTACACTAAAAACTTGCTTTAAAAAATAGTAAAAAAACCCATCCCAAATGAAGCCTTGGTTCGATGTCATCCACCACTATGTAACAATGTATCATGAAATAGATAAAAAATTATTTGAATTAATACTGCTATTACAGGAAATACAAAATTGGCTATATCTGGTAGGACCTCACCGATGATGACCTCCTCATGCCCACCACCTACTGTGAGTATATATTAAAGGGATCTGTCCTCTCTCCCATTAAAAACTTTAATAAGTTAAAGGAAGAAGCAAAGTCCTTAGCTTCTCCTTCGACTTTAAGAACACGAGGTGAAACATTGCAGGGAGAAAAAATTTGCTTCTCTAAAACCTCCTATAGAATTAAAGGAACAGTCACCAATTGAAACATCGACTTTATGATCGGATGAAGCCCAAGGAAAAACTACAGTTTTCAAGATAGATTCTTCAAAGGAGTAAATGAAGAGAGAAGAGAAACACAGCTGTGAAGAAATTGTACTTGTGGAGAATGGGAAGCAGCTTACTGAAGGTAAAAGTAAGGAAAGTGGTGATAACAAAGCTTACAGCTGGGAACCATTTATTCTAAAAAAATTTCTAAGTTATAGAATGATGGGGACGAAGGACTCTATTATGAGAGCCTTAAGCAATCAGAATTAGAGTGGTAGTAGAAGGAATAACAGCAACAGTACCTAGGTAATTTTTCTGTTTGAGGTAATGAAAGATCAATATTAAATGGAACAATTGGAGGAAAAGTACCAGCAGCTGGGGGAACTGGAAGACTAAAAGACAAGCAATTTTCATTTAAGCAGTTATTGTAGAAGAAAACTTTGTTATAATATCTTAATACAAATGGTATCAGGATCAGTTATATTTGAAGAATTTGCACTGCACTATATTCAAGATAAATTTAGCATTATTTAAACTCATCCTGATACAATTTGTATGATGTTATTTTAATCTAGGTTTTCTATGGTAGTGTAGGCAATTGTTATGATTAGTGGGTATATTGCTTGTAATTGAATAATTAGTGTGTGAATATATTGTAATTGGTTTGAAACTTCTATAAATAAAACTTCAATATCTCGCAGGGGGGCCGAGATAGAATTCCCCTGCATGTTCTCCTCTTATTTCTTCTCTTTTTGGACCCTGATTTCAAATTTTGGTGTGTGGCATTGGCAATCAGAAGTCCAAGTAGTTGACAATTATTGACTAACTACTCAAAGAATCACTACGCTGTTTTGGGAAACTATCAATGATAGATACGCTCGAACCATTTCCAAATCCAAAGAAAAACAAAAGAGGAGAATTAACAAATTAAGCCTTTGTTTGGGACAGCTTCCTTTCTACTTTCTAAAGCAATTTTCTAGTACAATAATTTTGAGTTTAATAAGTTTTTGTGCTAAAAACTATTTTAGAAACTAAGAAGAAATCTATTCAAGGCTGGGTTAGGGACATTTAACTTACTAATTTATTTTCAGATCATTATAGTAGTTTCTTTTTGGTCACTACTTTTCATTGCTTTTAAGAAATTTACTTTCTACAAAAGTTTCAAAGAAATTACTTCTTCACAACAGCTTTATAACCATCTTCATAAAATGTTACAGTTATCCCAAACAAACTCTAAACAGGTGGCTTCAATCACGCTGCCATTAAATGAAATCTCTAAGAGATTGCTTGTGATCTTCAAAAGCTCGAACAAACACCTCATTCAAGACAATAGTGGTGAGGATGGTATACCTTTCTTAAGCTTCATTTGCGCTAGCCTTTTTGTTGCTCTGTAAACATATTTTTTGTACACTTTTTAAAGCAGGAAAAAAATAATGGTAAAAAATTATCCCAAATGAAGCCTTAGTTAAATACTTTGATTATAATCCAAAATAAACAAAATACATTCCAAATGCCATGTAGTGGAGATATATATGCCACTTATTAGTGAAGATAATGCAAAGCTTATAGTTTTTTTTTACTGTCATTTATTTGAGAAACAATGAAGCATTGTTACTTTGATTAATATGGATTGATTGGGTTGGTTTCAGTGGATGCACTAAGTTTCTGAAATGGCTTCAAAAGAAGTGTTATCCAATGTTTTGAACTATCATTGTATCAAGATTTGCAAAAAGATCTACCAAATTTGTAGTAAACATCACCAGTCCAAAAGTTCTATAACCATTTTTGAATAATTATCCAATCGTATTTTAGCTGCATCAACACCTATGCTTCAAATTTATTTTTAATTAGGTTTCTATTCATATATTCAATGAGAAATTAATGCATTGCAATATGATTTCTTATTGTAAGCATTCCTAGTGGCACTACCAATGGATGGTTCTTGCCTGCCTTTCGAAAGGTTCAATGGAAGTGTTAGACCAACTAACCTTATGCACTACATTTAATTATTGTCTCACTCAGCTACTCTAAATTTTAACCAACTCTCTGCCATAGGTAAAGCTGGTCTTCCATGTGCTTACCGTCACGTGGCCATAGCTAATCATCTTTTTCTTTTATCCTATATATATGTAATGGCGTATTCATTAAAGGATAAGATGGAATACAGTAGAACAGTATCAGCTTTCATCCCGCTTATGTTTTCTCCTTGCTTTTAGTTAACTTTTTACCAGGAACTTTATCAGGAAGCCCATGTTATTTCCTGAGACCGACTGATTGGCTGATTTTACCTTTATAATGTTTGGATCTTCTATATTGGTCTTCATTGTATTTTCCTTTTTTATGGAATAAAAGTGTTTCTTTTTTTTAAAAAAAATCATTATACTAGATATTTATTATTGCATTTCTTGTGATTATATTTTTTGTTCATCCCAGTTGTTTCGACCATTGAACTTTACCATCTTTTTCATCCCAACTCCATCGTCAAATCCCAATTTGTATTCCTCCTTATCATTCATCGCAAGAACTATGTATGGATCTTATTTGAATCATGATAATATATAGTTCAAGCTGTCAATTACTATGTTATTTAAACTTTATTTGAATATGTTTTGAATTTCATTCTATAATTTTGTTTAGATCATGTTTTCAAAGATATTTCAATTTTATACTGATTATATTTGATCATAATTTGATCATTATTTGATCATGTTCGATCAATATTTGAATTTGTTCAAATATGATTCGATTTATTTTGATCCATATATATTTGTAGAGCTGTGACGTTATAGGCTGAAGAATTTTTATTTTTCCATTGGTTATTCATTGCTTTCAAAAAAGTTTTATACTAAGAAGTTGCTTTCTATAATAGCTTTAAGATGATACTTTCTCAACAGTAACTTTACAATAGTAAGAAAGTTGTCCTAAACAAAGCATGTGAACGGCTTTCTTACTTCTTCATATACAAGCTTTCTTGTTCAAAAATTAAAAAATTTGTACTAGAAAGCTACTTTAAGAAGAAATAATAAATTCGGTTCAAACCAAACCTTGATCTATAAAAGATAGCCAAAATTGTAATGTGCGTGTCCTATGAAATATTAATTTTCCATAAAAAATAACATCTATTATTATTCAAATGTTTATTTTTATTAATGTGATATCAAATACAAAAGATGAATATTTTATTTAAACTTAATCACCCAACGGAAATAATAATTATTTAACCAATTATAATTATTAGGGAATGAATCAAGGGAGATCAAAATTAGGCTGGATACATAACGTTAGTATCACATAATTGTTAAATCTATTTTTAATATAAAAAAATAAGTTTATTTTTGAATGTCAAGAACTTAGTATTGCTGCATAAATATATTTTTCAAGTATATTATAAGAGACTAATGCTTTATTTGGGACGACTTTCTTATTGCTTCCTAAAGCAATTTTTTAATAAATAAAATAAAAAAATTTTCTAAAAAGCCACTTTAAGAAGCATAAAAAAATCGTCTTTTGAGAAGGTTTTTTTCTTGCTTCTTAAAATAGCATTTTAATACCAAAATTAAAATATTTGTACTAAAAATCTACTGTAAGAAGCAATAAAAAAGATGTCCCAAATGAAGCCTAAATCTAAAATTCCACACATCTTAACAATCTTCTTTTTTTTTTACATGACAGTTCCTTACATCAGTCATTATTACTACACACAAATAGAAGTACATCAAATAACATGCATCAAGAGCTTGCTTAATCACATGAGAATATTAATTATAGGGGATAATCACCCTAAATATTGATTTATATCAACTTATTAATACATTTAAAATTATTACAGAGTACAAAAATTTTAATGGAATCATCTTAAGACTAAATCAACTAGCAAGAAATAAATCGCATCCACCTTTTGCTTAGTTGTACCCCAATCTCAAAAAATAGATCTATTTTCTTACAAGGTGATACATAATTACCTCATTTTTATGACAATCATCACTCTCTTGATTGATCTCTAATAATTCTCCAATATATTCATATTCCATGACATGATTAATTAGTAAAAGAATCCCATAAATAGCTTAAGATAAGATAGAAAGTTTGCTAATTACTCGCATGAGAAGAGTAAATATGAAACTCCCTTGAGAATAATTAGTTAATAAATCCCCCTTCTCTCTCTCTCTCTCTCTCTCTCTCTCTCTCTATCTATCTATCTATCTATCTATTTATATGGATAGAAATATAAATAGCATGGAGTTTTCTCTTAGGAGGCAAAAGAGAATTGAGAAACAAAGTCTTGTGAAGATCGACATGGAAGCAAGCATGGAAAGAAAGAGAGGAGATGAGGTACTGATGAGAAGGCTTCACATAGTTTACTTCCTAAGTAGGAAAGGGAAAATTGAGCACCTTTACCTCCTCGAAGTTCACCACCATAATAACAATGGTGTTCACCTTCTAGGTTCATCATCAACATCATCATATCTCTCTCTCTCTCTCTCTCTCTCTCTCTCTCTCTCTCTCTCTCTCTCTTAATTGATTATTTTGTTCAATAAATTTCTTACTTTGTTTATATGAAATTGATAACATGATTAGATTTTAATATATGGCTATCTGAGCTCATGGGAAAAGAAATGTCGGAATCCTATGCTTGGTCATACAAGAGGTTTGCTCATTAATCGCTTAGCATCTTAATGCAAGTTTCTTCTTCTTTACGAGCTAACTTAGGTTTCATTTGGGATGACTTTTTTTTCTTTTTGAAATAGCATTTTAGTTTAAAAATTAAAATTTTTGTACTAAAAAACTATTTTAAGAAGCTGTAAGAAAGCCATCCCAAATGAATCTTTAGTTTGATCACATATACTATGTAACACTTTATTATGAAATAGATAACAAATTATTTAAATTATGACATCTTATGATATTAAAAGATATGCAATTTAGTTCATTGATATTTGGCAGTTAATACTATATTATTAACATATATAAGCATACTTAATAGAGATTTAATAAAATATTAAAATGGAAAAAACTAATTATTATATATGACATGATATTATGAAGGCACATATTTCATAGATAATATTGCTATTACAGGAAGTACAAAATCGGCTATATCTGGTAGGACCTTAGCGATGATGACCTTATCATCCCCACCACCTACTGCGAGTATGTATTAAAGGGATCTCTCCTCTCCCCCATCAAAATCTTTGAGAAGTTAAAGGAAGAACCAAAGTCCTTGGCTGGTCTTACGACTTTAAGAACCCCAGGTGAAACATTGCAGAGAGAAAAAACTACTTCTTTAAAGCCTCCTTGAAAATTAGAGGAACTGTTGCCAATAGAAACATCAAATTCAAGCTCAGAAAAAGCCCAAAGGAAAACTACGATTTTCAAGATAGATTCTTAGAAGGAGGAGATGAAAAGAGTGGAGAAACTCAACTGTGAAGAAATTAATGCTCACATGGAGAATGGAAGGCAGCTTAATGAAGTTAAAAGTAAGGAAATACATGATAATAAAGCTCGCAGATGGGCACCATTTATTTTGAGAGATTTTCTAAAATGTAGAATGGTGGGGACAAAGGACTCTATTATGAGAGCTGTGAGCAATCAAAATCATAGTTGTAGCAAAAGGAATAGCAATAGCAGTACCTAGGTAATTTTTCAACTTGAGGTGATGAAAGATAAATATTAAATGGCAACAGTGGAGAAAATGTTGCAGCAGTTGGGAAGAAAAGCTGGGATCGGACAACAGAGTTTGCAGCTTGATGACTAAGATAAGAAATTTAATTTAAGCAATTGTTGTAGAAGGAAACTATGTTAAAATATCTTGGTATCAGGATGACTTTGAATATTCTTATATTTGTTTTGAGATTAGTGTTATTTTTGAAGAGTGTATTGCATTAATCTATGTTTTCTATAGTAGTGTAGGCAATTGTTATGGTTAGTGGGTATTTTGCTTGTAATTGAATAGTTAGTGTAACTACATTGTAATTGGTTTGAAGCTACTATAAATAAAATTTCAAAGGCTCGTAGGGGTATAATGATATAATTTCCCTGCACGTTCTTCTCTTATTTCTTCTGTCCCTAAACTCTGATTTCAAATTTTGGAGTGTAGCATTGGCAAATCACAAGTCCAAGTGATTGACAATTATTTGCTAAATCCTCAAAGAAACACTACGTTGTTTTGGGAAACTATTAAAAAAAGATAAGGCTCGAACCATTTTCAAATCCAAAGAAGAGCAAATGGGGAGAATAAACAAATTAAGGTTTTGTTTGGGATAGCTTCCTTTCTTCTTTCTAAAATAGTGTTCTAGTACAATAATATCATGTTCAATAAATTTTTGTGCTGAAAACTATTTTAGAAACTAAAAAAAAAGCCATCCCGAGATTGGCTTCGGATATCTTTCTAACTAATTTATTTTTTAGATCATTATTATAGTTTCTTTTTAGTCACTACTTTTTCATTGCTTTTAAGAAAGTTTTGTAATAGAAAGTTACTTTCTACAATAGTTTCCTAAAAATTACTTCTTCACAGTAGCTTTATAATCATCTTCATAAAATGTTACAGTTGTTTCGAATAGACTCTAAAAAGTAGGTGGCATCAATCATGCTGCCATTAAATGAAATCTCCTAAAGATTACTTGTGATCTTGAAAAGCTAAAAAAAACACCTCATTCAAGACAACAACAACGAGGATGGTATACCTTTCTTAGGCTTCATTTGGGATGGTTTTTTTGGTTGCTTTGTAAACCTATTTTTTAGTACACTTTTTAAAAGCAGGAAAAAAATTGGTCAAAAACTATCCCAAATGAAGCCTTAGTTAAATATTTTGATTATAACCCAAAACAAACAAAATATAATCCAAATGCCATGTAGTGGAGATAGATAGATATGACACTTATTAGTGAAGTTGATACAAAGCTTGTCATTTTTTTTTCCTACTGTCATTTATTTGAGAAACAATGAAGCATTATTACTTTGATTAATATGGATTGATTGGGTGAGTTTCACTGGATGCATTAAGTTTTTGAATGACTTCAAAAGAAGTGTTATCCAATGCTTTGGACTATCGTTGTATCAAGATTTGCAAGAAAATCTATCAATTTTATAGCAAACATCACCAGTCCAAAAGTTTTATAACTGTTTTGAACAATTATCCAATCGTATTTTAGTTTCATCAACACCTTTACTTCAAAGCTATTTTGAATTAGGTTTTAATTCATATATTCAATGAGAGAATAATGCATTGTAGTCTGATTTCCTACTGTAAGCATTCCAATTGGCACTATTAATGGATGGTCTTTGCCTGCCTTCTAAATGGTTGGATAGAAGCTCATGCTGTTTCATGAGACAGACTGATTGGTTGATTTTAGCTTTCTAATTATTGGATCTTCTATATTGGTCTTCGTTGTATTTTCCTTTTTTATGGAATAAAGTGTTTCTTTTTTAAAAAAATCATTATACTATATATTTATTTTTGCATTTCTTATGATTATATTTTTGGTTCATCACAGTTGTTTCTCTCATTGAACTTTACCATCTTATTTATCCCACCTCCAAAGTCAAATCTCAATTTGTATTCATCCTTATCAATCATCTCAAGAACTATGTATGGATCTTATTTGAATCATGATCAAATATAGTTCAAGCTATCAAATACTATGTTTTTCAAACTGTATTCGAATAAGTTTTGAATGTCGTTCTATGATTATGTTTAGATCATGTTTTCAAGGATATTTAAATTGTATACTGAGTATTTTTTATCATAATTTGATCATTATTCGATCATGTTCAATCAATGTTTGAATTTGTTCATACATGATTTGATTAATTTTGATCTATATACATTTGTAGAGTTATGAAGTTATAGACATGTAATTAAATCAATCATTGACATTCTTATATTATATGGTGGGAATGGACGTAAGGCATGTAAGTATGCACATACATGATGCCGATTACTATGATTAATTTAATTATTTAAATTTCAAGCATTCACCAGTGACGTTAACCCTAGTTAGTTATTAATCTGAAGAAATGCAAATGGCTAAGGCCTTCTGACTCTTATCTCAAATATATCGAATATATTATAATTTTCATGTAGTGTAAGCTTTATTTAGTAACAATTCTCAAATACATTTTATTGAAATGTTGATTTCTAAATGCAATAAAAAGATAAATTGAAAGGAAAATATGCCATATAGTGTGAGCCACATTGAGTTTCGAATAGAGTAGTCTCAGAATCAATTTTTATTATATTTTTATGCAAACTATTAGGTATATAATCTTCGATTAAAATAATTATATTCTTTACTAGTTAGAAATTAATTTTACGGTTTAATTTGTTTCGATCAACACAGTTAATAAGATCAAAATTGCATGATTTGGTGAATATCACTCAGACTTCATTTGGGACAACTTTTTTATTGCTTTGCTTTTCAGACTGTAATCATAATATTTATTTGGCCATTGATTATTCATTGCTTTCAAACAAAAATTGTACTAAGAAGTTGCTTTCTATAACAGCTTTAAGAAGTTACTTTCTCAACAATAAATTTACGAAATAGTAAGAAAGGTATCCTAAACAAAGCATTAGAATGAGTTTCTTACTGCTTCTTAAAGTAAGCTTTATAGTACAAAAATTATAAATTTTGTACTAGAAAGCTGCTTTAAGAAGAAATAAGAAAGTTGACTCAAACCAAACCTTGATCTATAAAAGATAGTCAAAATTTTAAGGTGCATGTCCTACGAAATATTAATTTACCATAAAAAATAACATCAATTATTATTCAAATGTTTTTTTTAATTAATGTGATATCAAATATAAAAGATGAATATTTTATGTAAACTTAATCACCCAATGGAAATAATTATTATTTAACCAATTATAATTGTTAGGGAATAAATCAAGGGAGATCAAAATTAGGCTGGATACATAACGTTAGTATCTCTTAATTGTTAAATCTATTTTAAATATAAAAATAAGTTTATTTTTGAATGTTAACAACTTAGTATTGTTGCATAAATATATTTTTTAATTATTTAATAAGAAACTAAGGCTTCGTTTGGGAAACTTTCTTATTGCATCTTAAAGCAGTTTTTTAATGAATAAAATAAAATTTTTGGACTAAAAAACTGCTTTAAGAAGCAGCAAAAAAACTGTCAATTGGGATGACTTTTTTATTGCTTCTTAAAATAGTTTTTTTAATACCAAAATTAAAATATTTGTACTAAAAAGCTGCTATAAGAAGCAATGAAAAAGCCGTCCCAAACATAACCTAAATCTAAAACTCCACACGTCGTAACAATCTTTTAATTTTTTTTTTTACATGAGAATTCCTTACATCAGTCATTATTTCTGCACTCAAATAGAAGTATCATCAAATAACATGCATCAAGAGCTCGCTTAATCACATGAGAATATTAATTATAGGGCATAATCACCCTAAATAATGAATTATACCAACTTATTAATACATTTAAAATTGTTACCGAGTACAAAAATTATAATCGAATCATCTTGAGACTAAATCAACTAGCAAGAAAAATAAATCACATCAACCTTTCTCTTAGTTGTACCCCAATCTCCAAAAACACATCTATTTTCTTGCAAGGGTTATACATAATTACTTCATTTTTATGACAATTATCACTCTCTAGATTGATCTCTATTAATTCTCCAATTTATCTCTATTAATTCTCGAATATATTTATATTCCATGACATGATCTTTGAAAAAGAATCCCATAAACAGCTCAAGATAAGATAGAAAGTTTGCTAATTACTCGCATGAGAAGAGTAAATATGAAATTCTCTTGAGAATAATTAGTCAATAAATCCCCCCTTCTCTTTATCTCTCTCTCTCTCTCTCTCTCTCTCTCTCTCTCTCTCTCTCTCTCTCTTTCTTTCTCTCTCTCTCCTCTCTCTCACTTTCTCTCTCTCTCTATCTATATATATTTCTCTCTCTTTCTCTATCTATTTAAATGGATAGAAAAATAGATAGCTTGGAGCTTTCCCTTAGGAGGCAAAAGAGAATTGAGAAACAAAGTTTTATGAAATCGAGATAAAAGCAAGCAGAAAAAGGAAGAGAGGAGAAAAGGTGCTGATGGAGAGGCTTCACATAGTTTACTTCCTAAGACGAAAAGGGAAGATCGATCAGCCTCACCTCATCAAAGTTCACCACCTCAACAATAATGGTGTTCACCTTCGAGGTTCATCATCAACACTCTCTCTCTCTCTCTCTCTCTCTCTCTCTCTTAATTGATTATTTTGTTCAACAAATTTCTTACTTTGTTTATGTAAAATTGATAACATGATTAGATTTTAAGAGATGGCCATCTGAGCTCAGGGGAAAAGAAATGTCGGAATCCTATGCTTGGTCATACCAGAGGTTTGCTCATTAATCGCTTAGCAACTTAATGCAAGTTTCTTCATCTTTGCGAGTTAACTTAGGATTCATTTGTGATGGCTTTTTTATTGCGTCTTAAAATAGTTTTTTAGTTTAAATATTAAATTTTAGTACTAAAAAGATGCTTTAAGAAGTAGTAAAAAAATTGTTCTACACAAAACCTTAGTTCAATGCCATCCACTACTATGTAACATTGTATTATGAAATAGATAACAAATTATTTAAGTTAATGACATCTTAATATAATAGTTTAGTCAATGATATTGAAAGATAGGTAATTTAGTTCCTTGATATTTGGCAGTTAATACTATATTATTACCATATATAAGCATACATAGTAGAGATTTAATACTATATTAAAATGGAAAATCTAATTATTATATATGACATTATATTACAAAAGCATGCAAATTTCATTGATAATACTGCTATTACAGGAAGTACAAAATAGATTATATTTGGTAGGACCTCATTGACGATGACCTTGCCTTCTACTGGGAGCAAAAGTTGTACTAGGAAGCTGCTTTCTACAACAGCTTTAAGAAGTTACTTTCTCTATAGTAACTTTACAAAATAGTAAAAAATTGTCCTAAATGAAGCTTTGAGATGGTTTTCTTACTGCTTCTAAAAGCAGCTTTCTAGAAAAAAAATTAAAAATTTTATACTAGAAAGTTGTTTTAAGAAGAAATAAAAAAAATTGACTCAAAGCAAACCTTGATCTATAAAAGATAGCCAAAATTTTAAGGTGTATGTCCTATGAAAATTAAATGCGAAAAAATAGTAGTAAAAGAACATAGAGATTTATAGTGGTTCGGTCAACTTGACCTACTTCCACTCCCTGAAGGCGCCCTCCGAGTATTGCACTAAACTCAGTGTCCCTCCTTTTGCTCCCATAGCAAGGCAGAGAATCCTTTACAAAACCTCCTTTCCACCGACACCAGTGAGGCAGAGAACCTGACTCCTTTTTCTTCCTCCTGAAGCAGGCAGAGAACCTTGATCGATTATTGAAGTAAACCTCTCTTAAACCCCCAAGGAAAAGGGTCGATGATCAAAGAAGATAACTTGAATCCTTGCTTGGAACAACCTTTGTGAAACCCCTCATAAACTCCCCCTCACAAGTTCCTCTCTCTCTCTCCCTCTCCTCTAGGCTCTCTCAGGTTAAGACAACAGCAAAAGATGCCCACATAGGTGATATAAGAAAGCTTATATAAAAGAGCTTCAGAATAGCTATTAATTGCAACAAACTGACATTATCAACCAGGATGATATGGAGATCGTCCTGTATGATCAGTGCAATTTTAGCTCAATCAGCCAGGATGATCTGGGACGATCAGAAGAAATTTATTCATATCGTCCATGATGTATAATATCATCCTGTATGATTAGTACAAATCATTGAATATTGTCCAGATAATCGCACTGAAAGGATATCTGGATGATTGAAAAATAGCTTGATCGTCCCAGCCGATCTCATGATCTTCACGAATAATTAGTTCAAATCAATAAAAATTATCCAGAGCATCACCCTAAATAGAAGCTGGCTGATGTGTGATTATCCAGGAACCACTAAGGTTTTTAAACTGATCATCCCAGACGATCATATGATCATCTCGGATGATATGATCGAGAAATCAAATATTAATTGCTTTCCTTAATTACTAGATTAATTTAGGCATAATTGTGTTGCATCATCCAAGATGATGTCCTGAATGATGTTCAAAAATAAATAATACATAAATAGATATTGAAGCTGATTCTTTTTTATTTGAGCATATCGTCTCGACCGATACAAATATTGTCCAGGACGATGAGCTTAATGACGGTTTCCTTAACTATGATGCCATAATTAGGGTTTCTATTTTTAATTGATCATCCATGATGATATTGGGATTGTCTTAGACGATGTGACCAAAAATAGAGAACTCTAAATCAGACAGAAAAAATTCTCCCAAGAGTGTGTGTGCAAGGTTACTTAGTATCAGGATCCACATCGTTTACAATAGGCTTAAGAAATGCAAATAATTAACAAACTGGCTCGGACCTAGTCTATCCAATCTCGAGCTGGTTCAAATTGTAGTCTTGATCTTGTGGACCTGAAATATTAGTAGGCAAGGCAGTAATAGAGAAATAGAAGTGTTTGCTATCATCAAAATTCTATTTCTTGAAATCAGATACTCATTAACAATAATATCACTTATTTTTTAAATCTATTTTTAATATGAGAAATTAAGTTTATTTTTGAATGTCAACAACTTCAGATTGCTACATAAATATATATTTCAGTTATTTGATAGTAGACTAAGGCTTTATTTGGGATGGCATTCTTATTGATTCATAAAGCAACATTGTAATACCAAATATTTTAATTTTTGTACTAAAAAGCCGCTTTAAGAAGCAGCAAAAAAGCTGTCATTTGGTATGGATTTTTTTATGTTTCTTAAAACATGTTTTTAATACCAAAATTAATTTTTTTGTACTACAAAGATGCTCTAAAAAGTGATAAAAAAGTCATTCCAAATGAAACCTAAACTAAAATTCCACACATCTTAACAATATTCTAATTTTTTTTACATGGTAGTTCCTTACATTAGCCAGCACTCCACTTAAATAGATCGAAGTATCATCAAATAGCATGCATCTAGAGCTCACTTAATCACATGAGAATATTAATTATAGGAGATAATCACCCTAAAGCTAAAATTTTTGTACTTAAAAAAGATGTTTAAGAACCAGTAAAAAAGTTGTTCCAAACAAAACCTTAGCTCAATGTTATCCACTACTATGTAACAATGTATTATAAAATAGAAAACAAAGTATTTGAATTGATAACATCTTATGATAAGACTTTTGTCAATGATATTAAAACATATGTAATTTAGTTCATTGATATTTGGTAGTTAATACTATATTATTAATAGATATAAGCTTACTTAATAGAGATTTAATTCTATATTAAAATGGAAAATCTGATTATTATATGTGACATTATATTACAAAGTCATGCTTATTTCATAGATAATACTGTTATTACAGGAACTACAAAATCGGCTATATCTGGCAGGAACTCACCAATGATGACCTCATCATTCCCACCTCTTACTGTGAGTATGTATTAAATGGATCTCTCCTCTCTCTCATCAAAATATTTGAGAAGTTGAAGGAAGAAGCAAAGTCCTTGGCTACTCCTACGACTTTAAGAACCCCGGGTGAAACATTGCAGAGAGAAAAAACCACTTCTTCAAAGCCTCCTACATAATTAGATGAACATTTGCTAGTAAAAACATCAAATTCAAGCTCGAAAGAAGCCCAAAGGAAAATTATGGTTTTCAAGATAGACGCTTGGAAGGAGGAGATGATGAAAGCTGAGAAACTAAGCTGTGAAGAAATTATTCCCATGGAGAATGGGAGGCAGGTTACTGAAGTTTAAAGTAAGGGAAGTGGTGATAATAAAGCTCATAGTTGGGCACCATTTGTTCTGAGAGATTTTATGAGTTGTAGAACAGTTGGGATGAAGGACTCTATTATGAAAGTTGTGAGCAATCAGAATCCGAGTGGTAGTAAAAGGAATAGCAGCAGCAGTACCTAGATATATTATTCAAATCATGATTAAATATAGTTCAAGCTGTTAAATACTATATTATTTAAACTTTATTCGAATAAGTTTTAAATGATGTTCTATGATTATGTTTAGATCATGTTATCAAAGATATTTCAATTGTATACTCAGTATATTTGATCATTATTCGATCATTTTCGATCAATATTTGATTTTGTTCAAATCTGATTCGATTAATTTTGATCTATATATATTTGTAAAGCTATGAAGTTATAGTTTGGACAATTTTTTTTATAATTAAATCAAGCATCAACATTCTTATATTGTATGGTGGAAATGGAAGGAAGTCATGTAAGTATGCACATAAATGATGCAGATTATTATGATTCAATTAATTATTTAATTTTCAAGTATTCATCGCTATGTTAACCCTAGTTAGTGATCAATTCGAAGAATAGCAAATGGCTAAAGCCTTCTGGCTTTTATCCCAAATATCTCAAATATATTATAATTTTCATGTATTGTAAGCTTTATCGAGTACAATTCTCAAATATATTTTATTGAAATGTTGATTTCTAAAATGAATAATGTGGGTCTCTGAAAGGATTCTGCTTGCGGGGAACAGAATGCAAAAGGTATAATCACATTATCTCGTAGGACAAAACGGTCGTAGACCTTTACACTCTACACAAGAAGACCAATGAAAGAGCAGATGAGATTATATATACGATTAACTATGGAGGATAGTGGATTTCGCCCACATACCTCAATGGGTAATAATATATATAACCTAATCAAAGTCATGAGATTTCACTCATTCAATGCATTAGCTTAAATGAGGTTTTTTTGATGTGGGGATCATTTTTCCATGGGTGCAGGCCCATGTGGTTAATTATATATTAAGCCTCGGTCTAAGAAAACTCTCGATTAAGGATGATGTATTATTCTCTTCTTAATTTGATGCACAGAGAAAATTTTTAATTTCTATTCCAAAGATGATAAATACTTCTCTTTATCCTTAGTGATGATTAAATATTTCAAATGAATAAAGATATAATTAAAATTTTTAGTTTAAAAGATCAAAGATTAAATTAGTTATCCTAAGAGAAATGATCAATTCAAAATCCATTAGAAGTTGACACCGTAAAGGGACTTACAGCTTAAATACCATAAGGGATCTAAGCAGGCCCGACCTGGATTTACCATCCTGCTCGAAAAGGGGTACCAGCTAAACTCCACCTAGCATATCAAATCTATGTTGTCCGATCTTATGCAAATGTAAAAGTGGTAGGAGGCACAGAAAAGGAAATAGGTATTGAAACCGACCATGAATAGGAAATAGGTATCGAAACCGACCTTGAATGCTAATACTAAGTTAACTATCCCTCTATATTGCAAAAGAAAATTCTATATGTTGACTCAAGGCTATGAATGTGTAGGTATGGCCAATCAGGACTGGCCAATAGTTATTATGAAGTGAACAAGGCTTACTCATTGTAATTTTAAAAAGTGACCCTATAAAGGAGAAATACATTAATTTTAGAAAGATTAGTTGATTTTAATCCAATGTTCACTTTTTTATCATGCTTAAATAAATTTTAATTTTATAGAAAATTTAACATCCTAAAAATTTTAACGTTGACTCTATCCGAGCCACACCCAAATAAAGCAATTTAAGAAACCTAAAAAAAAATCATGTAGCTTTAATGTGCAAGTAAAGTAAACACATCATCACATTAATAATATTAATCACATTGTCTAAGAGTCCGTGGAAAGTGCCACTTATTATACAACCCAAGAAATACTAAAAAGTAAGGGTGGTTGATCTTCACTGACAACAACCCAGGTTCTATCCCTATAAAATGACACAAGTCTTAGAAATCATGTCTTTTACCTTCATCTTCTTTCCTTCTAGCTCCTCATGTTGCATCATCTAATAGGATATTCAAATGAGAAGAAACTCCATAAAAAGGATTTTCTTTTCACTTTGGATCCCTAACATATTAAAAATACCCCATTTAAAAGCTTTCACAACACTTTAAATCAATTTATATTTTATAAAAAGAAAAATACATTGAGCCCCTATAAAAAAATACATATTAGGGCAGTTATAATAAATAATCACACATCATCCAAAACCGAGTCCTTAGGGCCATATTAGCAATCATCGTGGTACCTATTCAAGAGCTCATTTATAATGACAGCATTTTTTTTATATTGCCCTTTAGGAACATGGCCACCTGTAGAACATATTTCTATAAAATCTTACTACTTAAGGGCAAGTGCCCACTCATCTATCAAAAAGAAAAGAAAGCAACAAAAAATAAGCCAAACCAAAAAATAATCATCCCATATGCAAAATATAAAAGAAAGAAAGTGTAAAAGGTTATTCTAACTACACCCTACCTTGAATGCCTATAAAAAGTGTCATATCCAGCACCTAAGTGTGTATAAACAAGTGTACCTAACTACTCTAAATTAGGTGAGTGATTTGAGTTACAAGGATGAGTTCAAATAGTTTAATTTATTAACCCTTAAGTTTCTATTTAAGTGCATAGCCATTTAGGATAAATTAGCTAAAGCTTAATTTTGGGATTAAAATTTTATTTATTAAAATATTAAGAGCCTAAAGACTTAGGCCCTAACCTATACTAAGATTATAAAGAATTGAGGAGCAAATGATCCATCCTTAATCCTACTCCTAATTAAGGTTGAAATTATTTAAAAGGTGGAGAGGTTTGGTTAGCCCATCCCTTGGTAGCAATCTAAGACTCGAGGAATGGCTGTAAGGTGACACCACTAAGATGGGCCTACTACCCACCACAAGAAAAAGAAAAGAAACTTATAAGCTTCCTATGTCTAAGGTAAATTCTTTTTTAAAAGCTGAAATAAGAGTGGAATGACACACTACCTATAGAGATTTATAGGTTCTACCTAACTTAAGGTGTAACAGTTGGGTGGTTAAGGCAATTAGTTTGGGTCCCTAAAGATGACTTTAAATTTTTAAAGAAGATATAACCTATATAGACCCTTATATATTTTTTAACTAATGTACAAAGGTGAATATAAATTCAACATGAGTTAAGGCACTACGGCATGACTTGAAATTCATTTTCTCCTCCAACAAGTTCATTTTGGTTTGCTTATAATTAGGAGACTTTAGTTAAAGTTCAAATATTAGTGTCTTAATGTTTTGTTAAACACAATAAAGTTGGTTGAGAGGATTTTAATGATCTTAATTTTATTTCATCTTGCTTAATGTAGATCATTATAAAAGATTGAGATAAGGGTTGATGAGTGGTGAATTCTATATATTTTTAGGATTCCAATTGATTAGTTAATGACTTTAAAGTTATATGTTGGATAGGGGGACTTTTGAGATTATGGATTAATTAAATAATTTTAGCACTTTTCTAGGTTTATAAATTCAATTAGAGGCTTGTGTGTTTGTTATATTTTATTAGACATTTTTAATACTTAATGCTTAGGTTTGATATATACTTCTTATATTTTTGAATTAATTAAGATATTGGTTGCAATGTTTAATCTGTTAGTAGATTATTACTACTTACTTAAGTTAAAGTAATAATTACCCTTGTTAAACCAGGGCCATGAGGTTTATTTCACCCTCATTGGGGCTACGTTAATAGCCTCGTAGGCCTGGGTTGCTAGGTAATCATCTTGTTATTAAGCTTTATGTTTATTATTTAATAATTTTATTAGGGAGTGATTTATCATTATAATGGGTTCTTTAATGATTTAAGATTAATTACAAGTCCATTAGCGTATCTTACTGATTGGTTTTGTAGCTTTTAGAGGTCTTTTACGTCATTTTTGGAGCAAATGAAAATCACAACATACATTCTACACCAGGTTCAAACAGTAGACCAACATGCTAATAATCAAATGACATTATAATTATAAAACTAGTAAGAGAGGCTACATAACATACTAGAGCTCACATTTTATTTCATTTTTGTAAATTTTTACTTATCATGGCTTTGAAAGATACATTTGGAGGCCTAAAAATCATTAAGAAATAATTTTATAATTATTTAAATATTTTCACCCAAAGAAAATCATCTTAGTGGTGCCCACTTCATGTGAGAAAAGCAATGCATATGACACAAGTAGGTAGCCTACACTACAGACCTAAAATGTCCTTAAGGGTCTCTAATTTTCATGACAAAGGGGCAAGCTTTGGCCCACATGGTGAGAAAGTAAAAGCAGGTAACCATTCAGCAATACAATGAGAAGTCTCTACAGGATTATCAAAGTATACCTGACCCAAGTGTTCCCACTTAGAAGCTCCCATATGAACGACTTGACAACCAACAGCATATGCATGACTCAAGGTACCTCACAAGATTAAAAAGAAAAAAGAAATACATGGGTGAGCATAGATGTCGTTCATTAAAAATATGTAAGTAAGCAAAATTTGTGACTTTGAAATTCATCTCAAATGCGTAGAAAAAGAGAAAGAGAGCATATACGCATCAACTACCTGCTCACCTGATGCCCTATCCATTACAGTGTCCATCAAGGCAAGGTTGCTTCTTAGTTTGTGTCTTAGTATGCACATAAAATGATAAAGTCTTTGAGCACTTGTGCTTAGATGGCCATCCTTGGTGTGTATGTAATAGCAAATTCATTGAGTTTGACTAACTATTTATAATGTCATCCCAAATGATTACGCAAGACAAGAATGAATTTAAATGGATGTTCTGTCACCACTTGAGTAGAGTGGGCTTAAAAATAGGGTCATAACTTTATAGTTGAGATGACTAGAGACCATGTGAGTTTTTCCAAGGTAAAATACCTTTATTCGGCACCCTTGAGCATGCGACTAACATAGGCTGGCAAATTTTTTCTTTCTTCTTCTTAGATGAGTACAAAAATGATAGCATCTTTTCTTTCTTCAAGGTATAGTAATAAGTTTTCACCTAGGGCTTTGTAAAACTAGTGGTGAGGTGAGGAGGTTGTTGAGTTACGAAAAGATGGCTTCACAATCATCTCCCTATAAGAATTTTCTTACACTCCTAAGAGTTTTGAAAAAGAGGAGACATATCTCTCCTAGTCAAGAGATGAAACTATTGAGTCTGATGGTCCAACTAATAAGTCTTTGGACTTATATAGCAATTCTTAGTGTCTTCATATTGAATATAGCCTACACTATATCAGGATTTCCTATGATTTCAATGGATGTGAGGAGAAACCCTAGGAATTTTCTTACTACCATTTTAAAGATACACTTTACAGGGTTCAGTCTCATGTTATAATTCCTGAGGGTACGAAAGCTCTCTCATAGATCTTAGATTTGTTGATAAGGAAAGTTGCTTTTGATAAGGTGATCATTTTTATAAACCTCAATGTTTCTTCCCCGTTGCACTTTAAAGACTTTTATTGATCTCATTTTTTTTCAGGTTAATCATTAACATAAAACATTTAATAACCATAAATAAATTATTGAACTACATGTCAAACTTCAAATTCAACTCATCACTATGTTATAAAATAGTTACCTGATTATTTACACCAAATTCTTCGCTAACAATCATCATTGAATGTTAATGATCTAAGTATTTCAAAACCTAAACTCCTCAAATCATTAATTAAATAAATTATAAATCAAACTCTTTCATCAAACCCATTGTAAACTCAAAACTCCAAAATTCATTGTTATAACCAAAATAAAATTCCCTTGGTATATAACCTATTTTTGGAGAAATTTCTTTTTGTTGCAACTTGAGCTCACAAGTTTATGTTTTTGATGATAACAAACATTGTGGCTCACATCCTTATTTCTATTTGTATTTGTAATTTTATTTATGTGTACTAACATTCTAGGAACATCATCCAACAAAAATTCAAGACTCAAGATTAGGTATAATAGTTTTTTTGTAAAGATATTTATAATATTTATTGATGTATTTTTAATTTCTTGAGTCAAATCCTATAAGGTGTATGCTTGCTTGATGACCATACACACACACTCTAGGGGAGTGAGATTGAGTCAAAATTAGAAGTTCAATTTTTAAACTAATCATATTATATGGTTTATATCGTATTGTACGATCAGCTTATCTAACTAATTATACTCGACGATCCAGATCATCCTGGACAATAAGTTATGCTCATGAAAAATAGCCACCAATCATAATTTAGGCAAGATTTTGAATTTCATATTTTATTCTAATCATCCAGGATGATGTACATCATATTGGATAATCTATGAATATTATGCCTAAATTAATCTTGTGATTAGTTAATCGAATCTGCTTAATTTGGATATTCTGATCGTACTGTATGATCTGGAACATATTATATGATCAATAGAGATGAATTTTGGTCATTCCATATTTTGTCCTGGACAAACTGTATTTCAATTGAACTAATCATCCTGGATGATCTCAATATCATATTTGATGATCTGTACAAATTTGAATTGATCATACTGGACTATCTGAATATCATCCAGGACTATTAGGTAAAAATATGTACATCATATTAGACGATCTTGCGATCATAGTGGATGATCTTTATTAGCATAATTAAAATTTTAGGGTTTTCTAAGCCCTTTATTTAAGCTTTGTCAAGGGACTTAGTTTGTGTCTTTGGCAGTCATTGTTTCTTCGTTCTTATGGACAAAACATGAAGAGAGAACTTAAAAAGAGAGAGTAAAAGGTGGAGTTTTAAAGCGAGAAGATCCTTGGAGGGAGTTTTAAGGGAGTGTGGAGGGGATTTTATATGGTTGTTTCGATGAACTTGCACTTTAATACCATCGGATTCAAGGTTCGTCTTGAGGAAAGTTTTGGGAAGAGAAGATCTCTTTGATGTCAAAGGACCCGTCTACTCCGTCGTACTGGTGATGGTGAAAGTGATTTTATAAGGTCTTCTCCACCTAGCTGTGGGGGCTAAAGGAGAGTCACTAAAGATTTAGTGCATTACTCGGAGGGTGCCTCTAGGAAGTAGACTTAGGTCAGGTTGGATCGTACCACTATAATTCTCGTGTGTTCTTTCTTTTATTATTTTTGCATTTATTTTTCTTGTGATTAACTGCGTGGGTGAAACCATTGATTTATCTTTATATTGTGAATGTAATTTGCTTCCACACCAAGTTATAAAAAGATTTTTCTTTTTGTTAAAGAAGTTTTTAAATATTTAATTCACCCCCCCCCCCCCACCTCATGGTTAGCCTCAGAACTAGTTATTTAGAGTTTAACATCCCTCACAAGCTTTCAAATGGTATTAGAGCGGGATTCATAAATTAAGTTTTAGAAAACTTTTGAATTTCAATCAATGGCTAATTTTTGCTATCGTAAGATTGCTAAAGGATATTCAATTACACGATCACTTTTATTTGAAAATATTTCTTTTAATTTTTAAAAATTTTGCATGACTAATTTCTTGCAAATAATTGATTATCGAATATTACATATGACTCGAATTGGTTATTCTATACTGTTACGTATTATAGATGAAGTGAAAACTGATATTCCTTTTGTTGAATGGAATAAAATAGAAAAAATCAATGCTCAATTGAATGGTAAATCTCTAAACTATTTTTTTTGTGCTTTGAATTTTGAAGATTGTATATTAATATCTACATGCACTACTTGCAAGGAAATTTAAGATAAATTACACACTACATACGAAGGTACTAGTGAAGTCAAGCAATCCATGTTGAAAATTTTAAAGCATCATTTTGAATTATTTTGCATGAAACCTTATCAATAAAATTTTATGTTGTCTACTTGATAATTTTGATGCCAAAGTCATTGCTATTTGTGAATAAAAAAATTTGAATGAATATTTTATTAATAATTTGATTGGCTCACTCATTGCCTACGAGCATATGAGTCAAAAGCTTTTGGTTGCATGTGAAACTATAGTGCTAAAAGTTGAAGATATAGATGAAAGAAACTTAGTAGATGTTGAGAGAAAAGAGATATCATCAATTACAATAAAATTTAAAAATCTATTAAAGCACAAGCATCAATATCAACAAAAGTATAATAAAGGTAAAAATTATAATAATGTTAAGATTTCTTCTGACATTATCTGATTTGGGTGTAAGAAATTCGAACATATAAAAAAAGAATATCCTAATTTAAAACTCTTCCAGCAAAGAAAAATAGTAAAAATAAGTAAAATATTATAAGGATAAATTAAAAAAAGCATAAAATCTCCTTAGCATATCTAGTTTTTGAATCATCAGACAAAGAGCAAGATAATGAGGTATAAAGTTTTGTTTGTGTGTTTATGTGTGTAGTTAATGCATGTATATATTTTCTTTATTTTATTTTGTTCATTATAAAACTTTTTTGTACTATTTTAAAAATTTTTCATTTGTAATCATTTTATTTTATTTTTCGTGTATGTTTTTTGTGATTTATCTATGATGAACACACACAAATCACATTTTATATTGTATTTGCATAAGAGAATCAATTCACTTCTCTCAAATTTTTTTAAAGAAAATCATACCTCCTTTTTACCTAAAAATTTTAAGTAAGTGATGATTGATTTTTCTAAATTATTAAAGGAATGAAATTCATGATTATGTCTCTCTTTCTTACTTCTTCAAATCAGGCTATTGCACTTTTTGAATAAAAAACTATAGTTTATTCTGAGTTAGAGCTTTTATTTTCAAAAGATGATTTTGCCTTGAAAGAAGTTTGAGCTAGGGTTAACAAGATCGGATATTCTACCATTTTTAGATTTTGACGTTGTTAACTCATTGATCCTAAAAATCTTTAAAATTTAATTATTTGGAGTATTTATCATATGCATGTCTTGCTAAATAAAAAAAACTTGTTTATTTGCTAATTTTTATGCCTTTTTCATGTTTTAGCATTATTTGTTTTAGTTGATTTTATTGTTTTTGGGACTTATCTAATAATCTCCATCCTTCCTTTGAGTTCAAAATTTTTGTCACATCGTCCTGGCCGATACCTTTATCGTCCTGGATGATATAATCTTTTTCCACCAAAAACTCCATCTGCTGAATGTTATGACTTTTCTGCTCTCATAATCCTGGAGGATCCTTTATCGTCCTGAATGATATGATCGTCCTCTACTACAATCATCTTGATTGTCCTGGCCGATAACTTTTCTATCATGGACGATATAATTATCGGATACCATCCCGTCCGATGAACCTGTTCGTCCTGGACAATACACGTGTCAGCACGTTTAAAATTATGTTTGCTTATGGCTGGCGGAAAGCGTGCTCGTCAGACATATGGAAGCTCCTCGAGGGGAACATTGGACCCTTATTTTTGGGAGGCAGACGATTAGGCTGACTACCATCATTATAAAGACTTCGGCATTACTCTCTCCGAAACAATCAATCCAGCCTATATCTTCTATCCGGTACTGGATCTTTTCACTCACACTTCTATTTGCTTTATTCTTACCCTCGCAGTCCCCTTTAGTTCTGAACTTCTTTTTGAATTTTATGCAAATCTCCGCATAAATTCTTCCTACACTGCTCTCAGCTCTTATGTGAATTAACATCCTATCAAGATCACATATCAGGATTGTGTTGAACTGTTGTAGCTGTCCACCACTGGGGATAAGCTGCATACCCTTGTCTCTGATCCTGACTTTAACAGGTCCACTACAAATCACTTTCTTCGCCACACCAACACTCACTTTCATGTTGGAGAGACTAGCTCTTTACTCAAAGATTTTAGGAAAATCCAGCATGTCCTTTACACTTCTATTATTCCAAAAGCCGGGGACCGAGTCCACATCACTCCACTACTTTCACTTACTACCTTTTACATTGTGGCCCATAGAGAGTTCAATGCTACTGACCTATTTTTTGTTACATTTGAGTATTTAACTACAATTCACGATCCATGTCAATAGAGGAAACCCAATCTTTCTCTAGGACACCTCATTGCCTATGTTCTAGAATCTAAATAACAGCTTCAATATCCTACTGCTCCCGACCTTCAGCCACCTGTCTACTTAAACAATTCCTTCAACATCCTTCACAGTACGTATCTCCACCCAGGGGATGGGGAAGCTCGGGGGGCAGAGGAGGAGGAGTCTCCAGCTCCTATTCCTGAACTTGTTCCTCTCTACCAGCACTCTCAGCTGGATCCGTTCGTAGAGAGATTTGATCAGTGGGACGCACAGTTTGATGCCTATGTTGTACACCAGCAGTAGTAGCATGACCAGGACATGGCCTAGTTTAGGGCACAATTTGCTACGATTTCTAATTTCTTCCAACAACCACCACCACCACCACCTCCGTTTGATGATCAGAGTCCCACATTTTCCCCTAGTTTGTTTTTCTTATGTTTTATTTTAATTTAAGTTATGTTTTTTATTTATGTTTTGTTGTGTTTCTCTCCTTTTTGTGATGTCAAAAAGTGGAGTAGTCTGATGTATCTTGTACTTTGAATTCTGAAACTTAGTGAACTGCTTTTTTGTCACACTATTTTTACTGAACTGCCATAACTGCTTGGAATTCTTTGTTTGTGTTTGCCATCATCAAAAAGGGAGAGATTGCTGTGAATCTGAGATTATGGATTAGACTTTTGATGATAGCAAACATTCATGTTTTTCTACAACTGCCTTGCCTGCTAATTTTTTAGGACCACAAGATCGAATGCAACTCAAGCCAGCTCAAGATCGGGTAGATTTAGGTTGAGTCAAGTTTGTATTTTTTCCTTTCTTGAGTCAATTGTAAAAGTGGTTCCTTATACTAAGTAACCTTGCACACAAACACTTGAGGGTTTTTTGAGTTTTTTTGTTTTGAGTACATCAGCCTGGATGATATTAAAATTAGCTAGGACGATACAACTAAAAACAGAAACCCTAATTAGGGCATCCTAGTTAAGCAGCCTTTATTAAGCAAAACGTTCTAGATGATCCTTGTATCAGCTAGAACGATAGGCTCAAATCAGAAAGAATCAACCGCCATGATCAATTTAGGTATTCTTTATTTTAAATTATTGGTTTGGGCGATGTAGCACAATTATGCTTAAATTAATCTAGCAATTACGGAAAGCAATTAAGGCTGATTGATATGATCACATCGATCGAGCCGATCGTAGAACCGGCCAGGATGATGTCCTAGATGATTGACATCTCCCAGCATCTATTCAGGGCGATGTTCAGGACGATTGTACTCGAATTTGAACTAATCAGACAGGACGATATTGTATCGGCCTGGACGATGTAACCAATTTTCTTCTGATCGTCCCAAATCGTCCCTGCTGATTGAGCATATTTTGTACTGGTCGGCCAGGATTATATTCCTATCATCCAGGACGATAAAGTCGGTTCTTGAAATTCTATTTAAAGGACCCAAATTTTCTCATGTAAAATAAGATCTTTTGTTGTTGTCTTGACCTGAGAGAGCCTAGAGGAGAGAGAAAGAGAGAGAGGATTTTGTGAGGGGGAGCTTGTGAGGGGGATTCACAAGGGTTACTCCAAGCATTATTCCACTTCTTCTTCCACTAGAGTCTCTTATGCTTGGAAGGGTTGGGAGAGATAAGCTTCAGCAATTGATTGAGGTTCTCTGCCTTCTTTAGGAGGAAGCAAAAGGAGTCAATATTCTCTGCCTGCTTCAGGAGGAAGCAAAAGGAGTTGGGTTCTCTGCCTTGCCGAGGTTGGCAAAAGGAGGTTTTGTAAAGGCTTCTCCTCCTTGCTGTGGGAGCAAAAGGAGAGATACATTTGTAGTGCAGTACTCGGAGGGCACCTTCGGGGAGTGGACGTAGGTCGAGTTGACCAAATCACTATAAATCTCTGTGTTCTATTTCTACTGCTTCCACGTTTTTTTATTTTTCTGCACTTTGATTTCTATGGTGATTTGGTTTTAAGTTTTTTTTTTCTTTGCTTAAAATTTTTTTAAAATACCAATTTAAGTAAAACGTGGAAGCTAATTTTCATCAAATATGAATTTTTAACCCCCACCACCCCCCTCTTGGTTAGCCTTAGGCTAGTTCTTAAGGGTTTAACATCCCTAATGAACTTTCAATTTATTCATATCATCCAGTACAATCCTGTAATCATTAGGGATAGTTAGTTCAAGATACTATATTAATCATTCAGTACAACATGGGTGATGGGTATTGATCTTCATATTATCCTGCAACTAACTCTGGATGTCCAATATGATTCTCCTGGATGATTAGAAGAAATATATGGTTTTTTGTCTTGCAAGATAAGGGATCATCTTATAAAATATACTAGATCTTCCAGTATAATCTAAATGGACATCCAATACGATATGATTGAATAATTATAATTATTCACCTAATCCCTAGATTTCTTTAGGCATAATTGTCATACATCATCAAGGATAATATATAACATCTTATATGATTAGGAAAAAAATTTAAACTTAAAAAATTACCTAAATTGTAATTGGCAGCTAATTTTCATCATTTAAATTGATCATCCTAGACGATATGCATCATCAAGAATGATTAGTTGAATCACTCAAAATTAGCATGGATGCACAAATCAAGATTTCTATTTTTAGCGTATCATCAAATATGATTTTAAATTGTCCTGTATAATTTCATCAAAAATAGAAAAGTTCTCTAACACACCAAATTTCACCTCCTCGGAGTGTGTGTGCTAAGTTAACTTAGGATGGGGTCCACCATATTCATGATTTAACTCATGAAATGTAAAAATTACATTGAAATTAAAATACAAGTAGACTCAACCCTAATGTACTTTATCTTGAGCAAATTTGGTGTTTTCTTTCTAATTTTTTTTTCTACATTTTACTTTTTACACTTCTTTATTGTTATAACTGTGTGATGAATTTCTTAGATTTTTGTTCTGAAAAGTAATTTAGAATATCATCATCATTATTGAAATTATTGTTAAATTTATAGCTTTCACATGATGAAATTAATTTTCCTATTTCCAAAGTTTGAAAAATCTAAAAAAAATTAATACTCTTGTTTAGGATTATTTTTAAAAGCATAAATCCCCCCCCCCCTTGGCACCCCCCCCCCCCCCCCCTCTTGGTGCATCTCATACTTTCATGAACTAATAGTTGATGTTGGTTTATGGGCACATTCCTATTGATCAAGTTGATAGAAGTTAATTAAAAGTCATTTGAGATAAGGGATTGTATATGAGGTCCTTCAATAGAAAGACTGATATGTTTTCCTAAATAAGAATTGATGATTTTTATGTGTTGTCGACAAACATATGAATTCATGGTGGAGGTTTCTATATTTATCCTAAGGTTGACTAAGAATTAATAAAGAAGTTCATAATTGTAGGGAAAATCTAGTGTGAGGAGGAATTGAAGAGTAGTGGAGGTAAAGAGGTCTATCACCTCAAAGTTCAGGCCTGGTTGATTTAATATCTGAGATGGGGTGATTCTTGTATCCTTGTACTTTTCATAGGAATCTTCATCCCTTACAGATATGAAACAATCATCAAAGTGACAAGAGGAGGAGGAGATCCCTAAGTCATTCTATAATGTTTGTTTCTACATGCTATTGGATAAGAAGGTTTAAAGGGTATGAGATTGAAAGAGTAGAAATGTGATTGAATTGAAATGTTCAAATCCTTCCAAATTATAGATTTTAGGTAGGTAATATAGTACGATCGAGGTTTGAATAATACGATCAGAGAAGTTAATTCAACTAGAAAATATGTCAGAAAAAGTGGTCAAATCATATAGAATAATCATGTATCATACTGGGCGATCTTAAGAAATTATGATCATCATGAGCAGTTACTGGTATGTCATTTAATGAAAAGTATCATACCATATGAATATGTGTTTGTATATTATTAAAAGAAATAATTATCATATCGGTCGAATTGAATTTGTCCCAATCTAGTTTAATACGTGTATCATATAGTGCAAAGAGAAGTATCCTTTCATACGATTGACAATAATTTCATACCAAATGAATTGAATGGCTCAATGATTAGTTGCATTAAAGATGATATAGTATGAGTATAGGTTCATATAGTATGATGTACATATCACTGATCTAATCTAGATCATGATTAAATGAAGGGTTATGATCTATGCATCTATGCATATCATATAGCACAATTTTGGATCGTACAGTACGATAAAAATAGAATTTTAAAGATTTTGTGAGTCACTGAGGTGTGTGTGTGATGACCAAGAAACATATTAAACCTTTTTTTTAATCATAAACAAAAAATAGTAACACATAAACATGCACAAGAATAAGCACATACAAGTTAAAACATATGAATGAATGATTTCAAGTAATTTTTTTTATTTATCTTGAATGAAGCATGAATATCTATAACACCTAGTTTTATCCTGAAGGTGCTAAAGGTGTCATAAGCTAGGGGTTTTGTGAAGATGTATGCTAGTTAATCTCCTTTAGCAATATGATGTAATTTTATATCTCACTTGGCTACATGATACCTAATATCTATATGCTTTGTACAAGAGTGTTGAATTGGATTTTTAGATATGTAAATAGTACTAGTGTTGTTACACTTATTCAATATCTAAGAGTTGTTGCTTTAGCCATAAGACTTAAGCAATAAAGCTTGCTACTGCTATACATCTACCTCAGCTGTGGAAAGGTCTACTGAGTTTTTTTTTTCTACTGGACTAGAAAACTAACGATTGTTTTATAAATTAGAAGGTTCTATAGGTTTTTATTCTATCAACCCTACATCATGCTAAATCAGAATCCGAATATGCTATCTTTTCAAGAGAAGTGTTGTGTATAAGATACTAAAGTCCTAGGTTTGGAGTGCCTAACAGGTATCTAAGGATTTTCTTCATAAAAGTCATGTGGGACTCTTTTGGATTAGCCTAAAATCTAGCAAAATGATAAAATATAAACATAATATCTAGTTTTCTTGTAGTTAAGTAATGAAATTATCCAATTATTCCTCTACACTTTTTTTATTTTATAGATTTTTCATTTGGGTACTTATTTAATAGAACAATAAAGCTCATGGGAGTGTTCATGGCCTTAGTATTATCTATTTCATATTTTTTGAGGTTGTCCTTTATGTATTTATGTTGGCTAAGAAAGGTTCCATTATCAATCTAATGTACACTAAATTCAAGAAAGTAGCTTAGCTCTCCCATCATGTTCATCTCAAATTCTTTACTCATTATTTTTGAAAATTCATCACATTTGTTTTTATTTGAGGATCCAAACAAGATGTCATCAATATAAATTTGGACAATAAGTAAGTATTTTCCTTCTTTATTAAGGAAAAGGGTGGTGTCTGTACTACCTTTAATAAAGTCTCTATCTACAAGAAATGTGCTCAGCCTTTCATACCAAGCTCAAGGTTCTTGCTTGATCCTATATAATGCCATCTTTGGTTTGATCACATGATTTGGGAATTATAAATTTTTAAAACTTAGGGATTGCTCAACATAAACATCTTCTATATTCACCCCATTAAGGAATGCACTCTTAAAATACATTTGATTCAACTTAAAACCCTTAAAAAAGCAAAGACTATTAACACCCTAATAGCTTTTAATCTTACTATCGAGGTAAATTTTTTCTCAAAATCTATTACTTCAATTTGATTGTACACCTTAGCTATAAATCTAGCCTTATTCCTCACTACTATTCAAGATTCATTCATCTTATTTTTGAAAACCTACTTTGTTTCAACAACACTCTAGTCCTTAGGTCTCTTTACTAATTCCCATACATCATTTTTCATAAATTAGTTTTTCTCTTCTTGCATTGGAGGATCCATAATTCATCTTCTAGTGCTTGATCTATGTTGGTGGGTCCTATCATAGAGATAAAAGTTGAATGACTAACTTCCTTCCTAAGTTCATGCCTAGTTCTAAGACCTTCAGATGGGTCTCTTAAAATAAGTTCTTTAGGATGACTAGAAGAATATCTCAATTCTCTATGTAAATTTTCTTGAGGTTCCACTCTCTCTCATATAGAAATTGCTTCTACCCCTTGAATGACCTCCACTTCTTCTTCTTCAATTTTAGATTCCTTAGTCCTATTCCCATACTCTTTTACAACCAGGGCCCTATTATTGAATATTGTATATGTCTTACCTACATATGAGTAACCTAAGAAGACACCTTCATTAAACATGGGTTGAAATTTTCCAAAGGGTGATTTTTTATTGATTAAGATGAAGCATCTACATCCAAAGACATTCAAGTGAGAAAGGTCAATTATCTTACCCTTAAGGAGTTTATAGTGTGTCTTAATAATTTTATATCTAACATTCACTTTATTTAAAACTTTAGAAGTAGTATTCACTACTTCTAACCAAAAATACTTAGGGAGTTAATACTCAGATAGCATTTACATGGCAGCTTTAACAAGGGTTTAACTTTTCCCTTTCAATTATTCCATTATGCTAAGGGTCTTAGCGATTGAGAAGTATTACTCTATTCTTATCTCTTGATAGAAGGAATAAAACTTATCACTTTCAAACTCTCCACCATGATCTCTATAATTTTTTGAGATTTCACATCCTAATTTTTTTAATCCAGGTGAAGAAAGTTCTAAATTTCTCGAATGACTCACACTTATGAGCTAAAAATCTAACCAAATATTGAGTAGTCATCCACTATTAAAAATCTATATGTCTTCCTTCCTAGGTTGTTTATACGAAAAGCTCCAAATAGGGCTATATGAGAGATTTCTAGTAGCTAGAGGTTTTAATATCTTTGATTGAATGAAATGAGGACCTTATTTGTTTTCCTAGTTGAATGCATCACATAGGTGGTCCTTAGTGATGTCTAACTTAGGTATGCCTCTTACTAAATTTTTTCTAGGTGATATTCCTAGGAGTCTTCATGCTCACATGACATAGTCTTCTATGCCATAGCTAAGTTTCATTAACTATAGTTTTTAAGCATAATGAATTTGAATATTAAATATAATTCAAGTGTAACATGTAAACAATTTTTAATTTTTTCTTTCTAAAATAAAATTTCCATCTAAATTAATCCTGTATTTATTAGAAAGAAATTTTATATCAAAGCTTCTATAACATAATTAAATAATACTTAATAAATTATGATTTAAACCATCAACTAATAAGACATTTTAAATTATAAAGATTTTAGGGTTACCAATTATACATTAGCCCACCACTTTTCTAGTGGTGTTTTTCCCTAATGTCACCTTGCCTCCTAACATAGCCTTCAGTTTGATAAGCTGCTTCATATCACCAATCATGTGCCTCGAGCATCGACTGTCCATGTACCACATGCTCTAACTAGTCCTTTTGTGATAGCACCCCTATATAGTTATTTAAAGGTTAGATTTGGGAACCCAAGTGAGTTAGGGTTTCACCTTATACTTAATTAAATGAGGTGAATACATGTTATGTAGTGATGAATGTAATTTGGATATCCACACTAGATATGTCCTATGCTGCATTATGCAAGTGTGGGCTATGTATCCTAACATGCCACAAGATTAACACCAAACACCATAAAATGGGTTTACTAACCTATTTGGGTTATGGTGCCTCATCTTAGGTGTAGGTGATGCATTAAGTGTTGAGGTGTTGTACCTTTGAGCTAGTATGGGTGCTGGTTTATTATTTTCAATTGCAATGACTTTTTCTCTCAAAATTTTATTTATATTTTCATAGCTTATCACTTCCAGTTTTAATGCATGCTCACTACTATCTAGTTAACATGTAAGTTTTTCTAATTCCTTAAATGTGTTTTCTAGTTCAATATGTGATGTTTTCAAGGATTTATGTACATTAGATAGGTCATTAGGCTTCTTATTTAATGCATTAAATCTAATAAAGTCATATAATCACTATTTAAAGTAGGGAGCTTGGTAATTACACTAATTAATAATTCAATATTAAGACTAATATTCACCTTTCTTTGCTTCCTATACAAATCATAAGTAATTTGAAAAATAATGAGTAACTCATCATATGAAAGTTGACATACCTCATCTTGATCTAATTGATTAAGATTATCATTAGCCATAAGACACAGGTTTGTTACCTCTTGCTCTGCTTCTACTTTTGATGATTCTGAAATGGAGTCAGACCAAAAAGTTGTTTACATCTTTTGCTTTCCCCTCTAAAACTTTGGCATCTCTTTGTCTTTCTCCATGATTGGGTAAGTTTTTAGGTAGGGGAAGTCAGCTTGGAGGTGACCTGGTTTTCTGCACTCGAAGAAAATTATGTCTGAAGTAGCATTAATATTTTTGTTACTTTTACCTTTAATGCAATTATGTTGATGAAATCTATGTTTTTTTTCAAAAAACACTTGAACTATCATATCATTAAGGTAATGCCATCATCTTCCTCTATAGAAATGTTGTTGTCTGAATTATTTTTTTTTAGTGCTACAGTTCTCTCCTTCTTCATTTCTCCTGCATTCCTTTTCCTTTGACTCACTCCTTGCTCATAGGAAATGAGTGACCCAAGCAAATTATTAATGGAATAAATAATCAGAGCTTTAGATTCAATAATTGTAATCATTTTGGCATCATATGAACAATGTAAATAGCTTTAAATCTTATTAACTTTTTTAGAGTTTAATAGTTCTCTACCTAGTGCCTATAAGAAGGTCACTATCTGGGTGAATCTAGTGTATATTTTAGACACAATCTTGTTAGGTTTTATGTAAAAGAGTTCATAGCCATGCACTAGAATATTTAACCTAGACTATTTAAATTCACTAGTTCCCTCATAAGTGATATATAATCTATCACAAATCTTCTTTTCCGTAGTGCATATAGAAACTTGCATATATTCTTTGAATTTTAAATTATAAAATAAATAATTCTAAAATTTAATATTTAACTAAGCATGTTTCCTATCCTTATTACTACATTCAACAAAATGATTAAACTTTTTGTCACCATTTACTACATGTGATGAAAGTGAATAACCAATTTGAATAATACATCAAATTCTATACTCCATGGATTGTAAAAAAGTAGTCATGCTTATTTTCTAGAAATCAAAAGGAATATTTTCAAACAATAGATTATGGATTATTAAATAATCCTACATAGTGTTATGATTACCAAAATGAGTGGTTGATCGTTCTTCAAATGTTTTCTAAACCATTAATTTTGAAACCCACTATCATACCACTTGAATGTTCATAAAGATCATTAAAGCTTATAGAACTAGCCTGAGCCTAACCAAGAGGAGGAGTGGGTGAGTTGGTAATTAAAAAAAATTCCAAACTTCAAAATAATAATGATAATATTTTTTAATGAGTTTTCAATGAGTCCTCCACTCCAAGAATTGCACTAATCACTATGTGACATTACTTTTAGTTCCATAGTACGGAGAAGAATCCCTTATAGACTCATTCTCACCGATCTTGATGCAGCGGAGTGTCAGGCACTATATCACCCTCCCGGTTCTAGCAGTGAACCTTAAATCATTTTTCTCCCACCAGGAGAATGCTGGTAACCTCATTTCCTTTTTCTCCTTCCTGGAGAAGGTAGAGAAGATCTTCTATATCTCCCTCCCAAAGAAGGTTGATTACCTCTAGGACTTTACCTAGAAGGCTCTCTCCCTCGAGAGCTTCCAAGGACTCACCAAGGCCACAGGAGGAGAAAGGGTGTAGCTAGCCTAGAACAACCATGTGATCCCCTAACACTCCTCCCTTACACTTAACATCACCTTCTCCTTCTTCTCAAACCTTAAATTTCTTAAAAGCTTCTCTGTTAGAGTACTTTCTGTAGCCACACAATCCTCTTACCATTACAAAGAGAATCTTCAAAACCTGCTTAAGTATTACATTTCAAGAAACTCTAAATAAATCAAGTAAGATGTCACTATGCATACAGTATGATTTGAGTTTATAGAATATGATCAATTAAAATTGGCTTTGTCCAGTATGATGTAAATAGTCATTCAAATAAATTGTTTAATTAATTTGAACACATTGTATTGTACGATTCATAGATCATCTAATATGATCTATTTGATTTTCACTTTTTGTATAGGAGGATTTTTGGGATGACTAAAAATTATCTTTGATAATTGTCTCATACTACTCTCATCGTACAATATGGTTAGTTAATTTTAAGTAGGTAATCCAGTATGATATGAATATGTAATGTACTATTATTTCAAAAAATCATAGTTTCATATGGTATGATCTTGGGACAACCAATTTTCATCTCTGTAAATTTTTGGAATGATCAATATCATACAATATAATTATCTATCATTAATTAAACCATTATTTGAACGATTAATTATGAGGGTAATTTTAGTAAGAATTCAAATATTTCTACAATATGATTACTATCACACAATATAATTAATTCAAAAATAAAATTTCAAAATCTTACTATAATTAATTTGGTGCTGATTATTTTTAGATAATAATGATTCATATAGTATGATCAAAATCGAACAATAGGACTAGTTCATAAAAATTAATTTTTCAAGTAGCCATTAAGTGTTATTCTTTTTATATTGATTGTATAATATGATTGTAATCATACAGTAACATTATCACAAAAAATTTAAATTTTAAAATATTTCTCACTCCCCTATGTGTGTGTATGCATGATTACCCAATTGGATACACTCCTATGTTGCCAGAATCCAGAAAATAAAAACATAGAAAAGTAAAATTATAGACTTTGTTTACTGAACATTCTTATACTACCCATTCTTGAGCTTACTATAGCCTCAAGCAGTGTATGTCTTACCTTCAGTGTTAGTGCTCACATACATAAGAAATATCTAAAATATTAATAAATAAAAATAACAATTTAATCAAAAATATTTATCATCATCAAAATCACTAAGGATCTTGGATTGCAACATTTTCCTATGATGTGTTGTTATTTGTTTGGAGCCTTTGGTGGTTCGAACTATGGTATTTGTAGAAATTTAGTTTAACCTATTCCTGTGTAATTTTTTTCTCTAGTTTTTGGAATTCACTATAGTTATTTGTTGGGAATCATGCCTATTAAGTTTGATTAACTAGAATGGCTTCCTTTATCTATTGTTTGGATTCTTATAAGGGGCTATCAGTTATGCCTTTTTTGTGATTTTTTTTCTTTTCTCCTTATATATCATTGTCAAGCAGAGCATTATGGTTAATCTGTTTATGATTTTTATATTTTACAATAGCTTTTTTTTGTTCATTTTAAATTATGGCAGATAATTTTTCTCTTCTCTATCCTCCTAGTTGATTGCAAGGATTACTTACATTATTCTAGTGATCTGTATTCCCTTGCCTACTTCAAATGCTATGATTAGATATCCCTTTTGGTGGTTTTGTGGTTGGATTAATAGTCTTACATGCTACTATGCTAGGTGGGATTTCTCTTAATGTTTGGGGGGGGGGGGGCCTTGGTTGTGTATGTTGATTGTTAAGAGTTCGCTTCCTCCTTTTAACTTCTTGTAGCTTTGCTATGATCTTGGTAATTTTTGTTGTTATTCTAGTTATATTAGGTCTTTTTATCTTAATGCTTATTTTGTGGTCACAAACCTTATTATATGTTACACCACTATCTTTCCCATCTTCCTAATGGATTTTTATAAAATTGGTCATAACTTCTATTTGAATGTATTTTACAAATTTATCTCCATTCTATAAATGTCCTTTCCTTTTTCTTTATTTATTTTGTATGATTTTATTAGTGCGTGAATTTTGGATTTTGGTATTTTCAGTGGAATTATGGAGCTTTAGAAAATCAATGGATCTTTTCTATTTTTTTAGGTGTTGGTTGCTTTCCACCCTAGCATGTACTTAGGAGTTTACATTTTCTTAGTAGGGATCTTGAGCTCATAGGTTATATTTTGGTTTTTTTTTTTAGCATAATAGATAGCTCAAGTTCCCTTTTAAGGATCTTGTAATTTTCAAATTAATCAACGTGTAGGTTCCTTTAGGGTTTTCCCCTTAAAAAAAGTCAATACAACTGTATTTTAGAGTAGCTCATTATAAACATAAAAACATGTCAACCCCATCATGCCATCATCATAACGACAAAATTTAACATGAAACCACTCAAAATAAAACCCTAATCTCAATTCACAATAGCAAACCCTAATCTCAAGACCAACATAAAAACAACATTCATACATCAAACCCTTATATACTATAGTAATCCAAAACAAAAAGTTTTAATTAACTAAAAAATCTAAAAATACTATAATTATAAAACTCTAATCTACAAAAGCATATAAACTTTACTTTCACAAATTTTCAATACCTAGGACCCCTCAATAGAATGAGGTTATCAAAAAAAAAGAATAAAACTTTGATATAAGCCATTAGAGCCATGTTTAAAGAATATTCACTTCCAAAATATTTTTTTGGCTGAAGAGATTAGTACAGCTTGTTATGTTCTGAATAGGGTAAATATTATATATATATTGAATAAGACACCCTATGAACTTTTTAAGGGGAGAACACCTAATATTTCACATTGGCATGTTTTTGGATATAAGGTGTTCATTCATAATAATAGAGAAACTCATTTAGGAAAATTTAATCCTAAATCTAATGAAAAAAATTTTCTAGGATATTCTAGTACTAGAAAATCCTATAGGGTTTTTAATAAGAGAACTTTGGTTGTTAAAAAGATCACATATAATTTTTTATGAATCTAGCATTTCAGAAGAGCCAAGGTTGGAAGAAGATCATATTAAAGATATAACCCAAGGAATTAAAAATACAAATTTAGAAGAATATGTTAGAACAGAAAATGCTTTGTCTAGAGAATGGAAATTTTCTAAGAGTTACCCTAAAGAATTGATTTTATGTAAACCTAGTGAGGGGGTTAGAACTAGGTATGGACTTATTAAAGAAGTGAACCTTTCTACCTTTATATCAATGATTGAAACTACTAACAAAAATCAAGCACTTTTAACTAAATTTTGGATTTATGCAATGCGAGAAGAATTGAATCAATTTGTTAGAAATTATATTTGAGAATTAATTGAAAAGCATAAAGATCAAAGTGTTGTTGGAATTAAGTGGGTGTTCAAAAATAAAATGAATGATTTATGTGTTGTGATTATAAATAAGGCAAGATTTATGGCCAAGGGGTATAATCAAATGGAAGAAATTTATTTTGATGAAATATTTACCCCTGTATTCACACTTGAAGTGATAAGAGTGTTACTAGCCTTTGCCAATTTTAAAAGTTTTAAGTTATCTTAAATGGATGTTAAGAGTACCTTTGCTAATAGGGTGATACAAAATTATATTTATGTTGAGCAACCAAATGGTTTTGAAATTTTAAAATTCACAAATCATGTGTTTAAATTGAAAAAGGTATTCTATAGCCCTCCTCCACCACCTCCTCGCAACCTCCACTCGCCGGCCACTCCCATACCTCATTTGTCCAAATTTGAAATTCAAGTTGAATGACTTTAAAAATAAAAATCCAAATTTGTCTAAGGCCAAATTAGGAAAGTTTAAAAATCCAAAATCAATTTGAAATTCCAAATTAAATGGATCTCATAATCTAACTTCTAATGTGTATGTGCTAATTAGAAGCTCATAAATTGCTCCCACACCTCCTCTCCCTCTCTTGAACCGCCGGCCTCATGGGGGTTCCTCCCTTTTGAATGTAATTAATTCTTCAATTAAAGCATTCATGGCCACCTAATTTGAATTCAAATTTCAAATTAATTCCCAATTTGCATTACAAAACCTGAAATTAATTAAGGTTTTGAAATAACATCCTTCCCCTCTCTCTAGATAACCGCTTGCTCACTCCTTAAGGTTCCCCCGCCCCGTTAATTCCCAACTCAATGCTTTATTCCCTTTGATTTGAAATTCCAAAAACTCAAATCCATTGTCCCTCCCAATCTATATTAATTTGAAACTTAAATTTCAATTTTAATTACGTCTCGCTCTACACCCCATAATACTCATTCTCTTCCAACCAATGCTTCCTCCTCCTTGCACCCCCGCTGCCTGACCTTCTTCCTATTGGAAATTCTCCCGGCTGACATTCCTCCTCTGCTCCTCTTCCTCTTCCCTGTTTCACAACGTTGCTCTTCATTCCTCCAAAACCCGAATTGCTAACTTATTGTTTTATGATCGATGATCCGAGAATCTCAGTTCGACAACACCAATCGCCGTATCCTTTGACGTGGGCTTTGATTTCGAACGACTTTACTGTGAAGACTACCATCGACTACTATCCAACCGCCTTAGTTAGAACTGGTCATCGTAAAGTAACGAAGGGCACAGTGACCTCATATGATTTCTCACACCTGACGTCTTTTAGAGATCATCATTCGTCCTCTCTTTGAGTGACCTCCTAGACCTTCTATTAAGAATACGTTTTGTCTACCGAACTTCCTCTATTCTAAGTGTAGACTTTGCTAAGATCCTAGTATATTTGGTAGCTGTTAATGTGCTTCCAGGGTAAAATTCTCTCATATTAAATTCGGTTCGATTCTGGTTGTATATAGCTCTTAGTATTTACTATATTTTTGCTCATCTACTAGGTTTGGTTAAATCTACGTCTCCTATCGCGCTAAAGCAAGTGAAAGATTTACTAAATGTATTGTTATTTCGATAATTCTTGTTTATTGAAATAAGTGCGCTATTATTAGAAGATTTGACATGTCAATTATTCTTAATTTTCTGTATCAAGCTCCTTTGTGCATGATATTGTTTTTCTCATCATCATCTTGGTATTAGAGCATGGCGTTGCGATGTCTTTGCGTTGTAGCTATTGATGCTCTAGAGTCTACTTTATAACTTGCCTAGTTCGTTTGCATGCATAAAATATTTAGGATAGTTTTATTTACTTTTTTCTACCTGCTGTACCAGAAAAATTTGCTATTAATTACATTCACATCGTACTTAGCATAATCATTTGTTTAAAGTAGCTGCCTTCAAACCTCATTGTCTTTCTAACTGGGCAACCACAACTATTTGCTGTTTGATGCGTCCGCAACGTTCCGCAGCTCTGACGCATCCGTCATTGTGCAACTCTTAGCTTTATGTTATCGCTTCGTACTCCCTCGGAACCACTTCCAACCACTAAACAATTGCAACTGATGAAGCCTGCCTGTCCAGAAACTTGCTGCAACCTGTTAGGTTGGCCATTTCTAGGCTGATCCTAGAAACTGTTTCTAGAGTTGCTGGTTTACGATGTGTTA
>NW_021319803.1:531503-637771 GCF_001605985.2 Dendrobium catenatum
ATCTAACTTTGTACAGTAGATAGTAAAAAGATTTTTCTTAAGTCATGATTTGATTAACTTAGTTATAGAGGAACTGATCATATCTAATCATCCAGTAATGATTAAAGAATTAATAATGATGATTGTTTTAAAAATAAAAGTTTTGACACACTCCTCTAGTGTGTGTATGCACGGTTACCCATTACCAATCACACCTCTCATACTCAAGAAAAATAAAAAAATTATAGACTTTAATTACAAGAAAGATTAATCTAATCTTAAAGACGTCTTCGATAGTCTGGAGTATGATTTCTCTGAAACATTACTACACACAAACAACACAAATAAATTTTTTCTAATAGTATGTAGGAGAATTAGAATCAGAAAATAATACTTTGTTCATCAAAACTCACAAGATTATAAAACATAGTTTGAAACTAAATTTGCAATTAATCTCCCCCTTTTTAGGATGACCAAATAATTATTGTTTTGAGTTAACACCTAAGGCACCTTTTATCTCCTAGCTCCTACTAAATAAATGACAATTTTAGAACAAGGGATTCAATGAAAAAATTAAAAACCACAAACAATAAATTAAAAAGACTAAAAAACTTTAACAAAAAATAACACCAATAAAAGAGAAAAAAAACGTAACAAAAATAAGACAAAAAAAAGAAACAAAAACTTAAACAAAAACAACAAAATAAACACACACACAATACAAAAATCACACAACATTTAATCATAACAAACGTTAAACAAAATTAAACAAACAATACATCAAACAATAACAAATGACTCCCTCTTTTTGATAACAACAAAAAAGGGAGGATGAAGAATAGATTGTAACTAATTTGCATACAATATTACATCCTAATGCTAAGAAAAAACTCAAAAATTGAATCAAGAACCAAACTAAGATAAGAAAAGTCACCAGATTTCACGTTATTCTAGACAAATTCAAAGAAAAAATTATTACAATTGATGAAAAAAAAATTAAATTTCTAATTAATTAGTGAATATTATTATTGATTTAGGATTTACTAGAGATAGAATAATAAAAGAAAGAATTTAGTATACAATTTTTAATTGACGGACATTGTATCTTCTTCAATTGTTTGGTGTACACTTGTGATTCTTTTTAGTTTCAAGCAAATTTTGGTCACTTTTCACTTGGCGAATATTACCCATCCCTTTTAAACTATGGCACATTTTGGATCTTTCAAGTTTGCACGCTTTGTGCATCTTTTTACATTTTTAGACTTTCCAGTATCAATAAAAATCTTAAAGATAATCCAATGGATTAGTAAAAATAAACACATTGAGAAGGAAAAAAATAAATAAGAGCATATTAGTTTGTAATCAATTCTAACTAAATGAAATTTGTCTATAAGAACATGAGATTGATCTTTAATTTACATCCAATCATAATTTAATTTAAAATTTTGAGAGATTAAATTTTGCAAAGAAAACTAATTGTAGTGCAAAGTAATTCAATGTTTATTCTACAATCTACTTAACGAAAATGATTTGGTCTCTGTAAACTAACCAATTCAGAAGAGTAATTTTATCAAGGTCCAAACAGTCATTCCATTTAGCATTTAAAACACATACAAACATTACATCATTCAGAAACTAAAACCACAGCATGAGGAAAAACTAACATATGAATCAAAACAAAATCTCAACAACAAGAATAAAATCTCAATGCAAGTACAACACATAAGTAAACCTAAAATCTTGTGGCCTTGGTTGGAGGTGGACTTGAGGAATGAACTCATAAAGTAGCTATTTATTATAGCTACTTATGTATAACAAGTCGAATTGACTCTAACCACCCCAGGTTGTATGTACTTTCATCATGCTGGTTTAGAGTGATTCTCATTTGATCAAAGCATTTGATCAAAATGGGATCCAGTCGGTCAAAATGTTGGACCATTTATTGATAGAATTTATGATCTAGTCTATGTAAAGGTGTAGGTGCTGGATAAATGGTTCCTTCTTCTACCTTAGAATCTTCTCCCTCAGATCCTTTATCCCGACCAAATAGTGCACGAAAAAGAGGCATCATGTACAAGTAATGGAGTTGGATGGAAGGATTAGGATGGATCAGGTTATACTTCTCTTCTAAAATATATGGCAACTTAATATGTCCTAAGAGACATTTTTTTTCTTATTATTGAGAGGAAATATAATATTAGAAAGGTTATAGATGTAGTCCATGATTAGTTTGGCTTTGTCAATAGGAGTGTTAGTTATTATAAGGTATGTGACAGTAGAAAAAAGGGGAGTCAAATTAATATAATCACCAGCATTGGGAATAATAAAAGTTCTCAAGACATGCTGTATGATCCTAGCATTCTTGTCAAGGGTATACACATGAGAAAGATGGTTTACTTGTGTAACACCTTTAAGAGTTTGGTTTATTTCTAACCATCAAAATGTGCCCTAGAGGTCATGGTGTGTGCTATACCGCTTGAGTCTTAAGGTGAAGAAAGTTCTTTAAATCTTCCTTAGTTATTTGTAGTCTCTGGCTTAAAGTCATAAGAGACACGTAGTGTGGTCCTTATCACTTTCATGTTGCAAAAAATAGGAAGGCTTTTAGAATGTTAAGTATAGATCAAGGTAAGGATAAAAAAATTGAGTCGAGGTGAAAAAGAGGATACTAGAAGATTAGTAATTTTGAATAGGAGATGAGAAGGGTAATCTTGATTCTAATGAAATGTTCATAGGCTTCTAAGTCTGTCTCTACCAGGTTGAGAGCGATGAGCCGTTAAAGTTCATGGATGTTTTCTACTATGGGCCATTTGGACAGAAGGACACAAGATGGTTTGGGATCGAATGAGAATGTGAAGAAAAAATCATCCACCACCTTTCAATTGTAAAAAAAATGACCTATCATACAATACAAAATTTCTATTCATACATTGAATTTGAATCATACAGGACAAAAATATATTTTACATTTGTAATGAAATGGCAAAAAAAAAATGACTTTTCATAAAATGCCATTCTCGAGGAGTCATTTTATACAGGCTTTTTGACCATAGATGTATAGATAAACACATGTTTCATCGAGATGATGAATATAAGATTATTTCTAACAATTAGGTTTAGCCACGTGAGAAATTGACAACAAGATCATACAGACGAAATATGATTTGAAACTACGATTGTTTCAAAACTGGACATTTTTGAAAAATGTCACAATCGTATAGATAAAAAATCAATGATGTTACAGATGATGATGACATCATATAGTATAATATGCATTTAAATTTATGTCTCTCACTTTCAACTCACAAAAATAACCATCGTAACATGCTACATAATTCATACAGTATGGAAAACCTTCATTATAATATGAAGGAAACGACCACTCAGGACATGATATAAATAAAAAACTCTTTTAAAATAATTCACCACAAAATCTATTGAAAAACAAACACTAAAAACCCAAAAGCAAAAATCATACTAATACACAAAAAACAAATAAAACAAAGAAATGAAAAACTAGAAATACAACAAAAACCCTATAAATAAACTAAGAAAAATAATTAAACACATCAATACAATACAAATCAATTTTGCAGAAATTCAATTTTAAGCATTAGATCAATATCATCTTTAATCTCAGGTCTTTAAAGTCTAAATATTTCAAAAAGCTAATAGTTTTTGTAAAATGTCTGAAAGTTTGATATTCACAGTAGAACATGATGTAATTTTGATTTCTCCTCCCTTAGCCATATGATTTCTAATGAGCTGATTTCCTTATATTTAATACTTGATTCTAACATTGAATAGATGATTCCTTTGAATATGCATATTGACAACTCTATGTTATCATAGAAAATTGTAAATAGTGTCAATGAAATCCTGAAGTCAAATCATTATTTATTAACTAAACATACCTGTGCCACATAACCTCACTAAGGGCAAATATATTTCTACTTCAGTTGTACAAGGGGCCACTTGAATTCTATTTTTGCAAGACAAGAAACTAAAGAGTTTTATATAAATTGGACAAGTTCCAAAGTACTTTTTTGATCAACCCTACTCTTGTAATAATTTGAATCAAAAATCAATGATTTCCAACATGAATAGTTATGCTATGATACTAATCCCTATGTGTGAGGTTTCCAAAGAATATCTTAAATTTTCTTAAAGCAGTCCAGATGCTGATTCCTTTGGTTTCAACTAAAAATCTAGCACCAACTAAAACACCTAATAACGTATCTGGTCTGCTAGTATTTCAAAGTAATGTAAATGATCAATATCTTTCCTCCTAAATTTCTTTTATCAATACGATTTTTTCTTTAGAAGTCCTTATTCTAACTGTATTTGAGGAACACTCATTGGTGTACTCCACTAGTTTAGCAATTATCCATTTCATTTCTAAGGTGCTCTAAATATACTTCGATTGGCTAAGAAATTGTTCTTCCCTTTATCTTTACTTTATGCTAACCAAAAAAAAAAAAGTTCAAGTCTCCCATTATACTTCATTTCAAATTTACTAATTATCTTTTTAAAAATCATCACAAAGAGTTTTATTGGTGGATCTAAATTGAAGATATCATAAACATATATTTTGAAAGAAAAGTTTATGCCTTCTCCTTATCCCTTTTTTAGAAGAGTGTGTGAGTCCTCCACTTCCTTTACAATGATTCTTTCTAACAAGAAAGTGCTAAACTCTCATACAAGGCCCAGGTGCCTATCTTTAGTGTGGCCGGCGGCTAAGGGAGAGGCCGGCGGTAGATTCACTTAGGTTGTCGGCGGGATGAAATTGGGGTTCGAATTGGGAATAGACGGGAGGGGAATTTGGTGTTGGATGAGGATGAAAGAAGCACCGATAGAATGGAAACGAACTTAACCACGAGCCGCTGACTCTTCCTACGACTGGTGGGCCTTGCGATTTGCTCCCCTTGAGCTCTCTCCCTTCTCTAGCTCTCATGCAAGAAGAAGTGGAAACAAAACATAATTTTTATTCAAAATATTCATTAACCTTTTACAAAGCATGAGACCACTATATATAGGTCTCAACATGACAAAGGAAACAAAAGACTACAATGCCCCTTGGGCTACAATAGCGACCAAATACCCATAAGGGTAAAAATGGAAAAACTGAAAAATAAAATAAACTACTACATAAAGTGACTTAAAATAAAGCTCCTGCTCATGGCCGTCGATCTCCGGTGTCTCCGATGGTACGCGTGTCGAAATTGCTGACGATGTACTCATCACATGTGGAGGTAAAATTCCATTTCATTAAGGATGTGATGATCAAGGAATTGATTATATCATAAAAATTTTAATAGATCACAATACTACAAACATGCTAACAAATATATTGCCTACAAACAAATTTCATTATTTTTTGAAAATGTTGAAGGTAGTTCAAGGATGAGTAAGCTTGATACAAAACCAATCTTAAGATTGTTAGCATGGTTTTATATTCTTGTTACCAGTGTTTGCTTGTTATTTATCTTTGTAACTAACCTAATAGAATTTAATTTTTGACAATTGTAGGTCGGTTACTCCGATTATTATTTTCACATTGTATAGCTATTACGTGGCTTTGAGTATGGATTATATAAATACCAAATGATGCTACATATTAATTTTTCCTTCCCTTTCCCTCTCCTCTACTTCATGTTGCCTCTGAATTGCGACAGCCAAGCCAAGCAGGAATCTTCTCCATTCCCTGACTCCCATGTTGTTGTCATTGTCATCCCTATTGTTGTTTTTTCCACTTAAACATTAGTGACTGGGAAAATTTGCTCCAACAATTTTGAATATAGGTTATTGCAACTATTGGAAGCTCAATCACAGGAAGAAGCACTTGTGAAGATTAGAGTGAAAGTGATGATTGATTTAAAAACCCGAATACTAAGAGAGAACAAGTCTAATTTGAGTAGAGAAATTCGAATTTCAACAAAGGTTTCAATCAAGAAGTATTGAAAGGTATTCCTCACTAATCCCTTCTTATTCTTACAATAATTGTCGAACAATTGAGGATGCGCCACATGATCTTTACTCACATCACTTGATCAACCGCAGCTAACTAAAGTGATTCAAGTCCTCAATAAAATAGCAAGTTTGATCAAATCAAAGGGAATGAAGCTTCATTTTACAAATAAAATCTATCAAGCTTTAAATCATATCAACTTCTCCTTCGAGAGGCAAAAGATTAGGTTACATTATGACATTTCTATCAATTTTTTTTCTTGGAATTGCTTTTCTCATTGTCAATAAGCCATTCATGTTTGTCAAATAAATGGAGAAAGCTTAAGAACCTTATCTGCATGGCCTGAACAACTATGGCCAATTAAAGTATTTGTCTTCAATGGAATAATCAATTCAATAAGATCCAGAGAAATGAAGCTTTACTATGAAGTCAGCCAAGTTACAAATCATGCCCGCTTTGCTTTCTAGGTGGGAAGGATCAAATCGAAAAATTTCAACATCTTCTTGATATTTTTACCCATTTATTGGAATCTTTGGATTTTTTTCTATTATTTTTGAAAGAGAAAATAAGGGCTACATACCTATAAAAAAACTTAGAAATGCATTGAGGCACATAAACATTTTCCTAAAATTTGTAAAATCTGTCCTCTTTTCTTGAATTTCCTTATTTTTTGTGTTTCTAAACATTTTGCAATTATTTGCATTTTGTAATTTCCATTATATTTTGGTAATATCAAATAAATCAAGGAGACTTCTAACAAAAATAGCAATCTAATCAAATCTTGCATTAATGTGATGCTTACTGAGCAAATTAGCTTGTGCTACATCCTTTCAACTTTAGAATTAAGGGATTGCCGAGTGTCATAAAATGATTAGAGTTAAATTACAAACACTAAAAAGATTGCCTTTTAACTATTGGTATTGGAACCTACTATACATAATAGGATGCACATCTGCTTTTCATAGGATTTCTGATGAGGTTTAGGGAATCTTCTACTCTTGTACTCCAAAGGCCCTATGGTTCATCACATGTACCCAAATAAAGATAAGCCAGTTTTAGACAAGGGTTTCATGGTTTGATAGGAGAAAATGAGAGTAATGCTCAATCTCCCCTACAACTTGATTAGGAACAAGTTTGCACAAGTTCAAGTTCTAATTTTTTTTTAAAGATTTTGTGAATTTAGTGCATTTTTCCATTCAAGTTCACTGTTTTTTTATTAAGTCCATGTTCCTAGGATCCAGTGTTTGTACTGGAAAAGCACCCATTATCCAACGTACAATTTTCAAACAAGTTATAATTTTATCAAAATTTTCATTAACGCTTCCCATCACCCACATGAAATCAATAGCGGGGAGCAATTGGGTTAACTTGCCATGTGAAAAGTGCATGGGTGGTGCATGAAATATCGGGAAAAATATACTCCACCATGCCAAAAAAAGGCACGGCACCTAGGCATAAGGGATCCTCCCAACTATGCTAAGAAAGGTGTGCCTCGATGATGTCACTAGCACTTAGTTATATGAGAAGGCATATTACACCACTCACAAATCAATGATCTGCAACATTGAGGAGCTGACAAATAAGAAAAAGAGTAGGAGAGATGACCTCACTTTTGTAGATGCTAGTAACAAGAATCTAGCAATGCCTTGTCATAAGCTAGGAGCCCTTCTTTCATTTGCATGGCATACAAGCCTCTCCCTTGGTATTTGTAGACTTGAAAGAGGCAAAGAGAGATCCAATTGGTAATATGAGACTAACCTCAATGAAGGGTGGAGGGGCTCAACTAATGAAGTAGGGTAAAGCCAATGAAATGGGCCCCATAACATGGCCTATTTTAAGTAAGAAAAAATTGGCCATTGGAAAGATTAGCATACAACCTATCACATGCTAGCACAAGGTAGGCCTCAAGCCAATTTGAAAGCTACCGCATGTCTGCTACACAAAAGACAAGGGGGAGCTTCTTTAGGGCATTTTTGCACTTTTTGAGACATTTGAAACAAACAGAGACTTATCGTTATAAAAGAGACATATATAGGGATCAACAATAATGTGATGCATTTTAGTTATATTTCATCCTTATCACAACATAGACAATAATCTGGAAATCAGTAACCTTTCATGTTGTAGACATCTCCAACCTTATCGCAATAGAAACAAAAGAGGAAAAAATAAGAACAAATAATTGAAATGGAATGGAAACACAAAAAAGGATAAGGCTTCCTAAATTAAAGATATTCTAGTTGCAAAGATTAATATAGGATTTGCCAACCAGTGATGTACCGTGTGTACAGGAGTCCAACGTTCACTTGCAAGCTCATAACCATTGGGATCGTCTCCAGGCGCATGAAGGATTGATATACAAACACGACCATCGGGGTAAACTGATGGATAAGTAAAAATTTATAAGTGTTATTATGCTATCAAAATATTTTTTTATAAACAAAAGCAATTGACAGAGAACTAACCATTTGGGTGCCACATCTCTGAAGTAAACCTAACTGTTGGGGGACTATTAGGATAATTTTGTGGGAAGCTCATAATTGCGTTGAAATAACCACCATCACTGCAACGACAAAGACCAATAAACACACAAGAATGTCCATAGTGCATTCTATAAAATTTTATTAAAAGTCCAGCCCTAATTAAAAAATAAACAAATGATATGATGAAAAAACACCAACTGTGTCCAATATTTTCAAAGCAACAAGTAAATCAGGAAAATATGCACGAAGTTTCTTGAGGGTTGCCATTTATAATTTATTTTGAGCACTCAAGGCAACTTGTTGGGCACGTTATTTGACATATCTCAAGAGTTAAATTTAAAATGAACTTCAAAATATAGCATTACATTTAAGAATCTCATTAACATCCTACCATTATCTCCCTTTCCCATTGCCCTTCCGCCACTATGTGGCATTCTTAGTTAAAAATGAATATTTCAAGTTCTGTTATTTGATATAATTGTTTTTTCATTGAGTTGCATGCATAATTTAGTGATTAGACGCTTCCTCTATTGTCTATGCTATTAAATTATAATATGCATATACATTTCATAACCATGTATAGTTATATACAAATATTATCAATATCTAATGCCAATATCTTATATCCGCGAAACTTCTAGTTCCCAATACTCTATATTGTGCTTTCCTTCATGCTCCATAGCCTTAAAACATTGAATGCCAAGAAAAATAAATGCCTAATTATAGATTAAGTTCTACACAACTTCCACATATAAAGCACAAAATACAGGCCTACCTCATATGAATATCAATTTAATGATCCTACTTCAATACTTCATCAGTTTGTCATCAGCTGAGCTTCAATGAAAAATAATCATCTTACAGGAGAAGCTTTCATAATTCATTGGAGAATCAGAAAATTTTCCAACTTTGAACGCCACAATAATCTAAAATTTACTAATTCAGATGATAAGCCTCCATAATTATGCAAAACATTCTCCTAAGTTTTCTATCACTTCTAAGTTCTAACTGAACAACCCTAGTATCTACATGGAAAACTACAAATAAACACCATTTCTATTGGCAATATGATAATTTGTACTCATCCACATGAAAAAGAAAAAAATCACACAACTCTGTGACGTCCATATATCTTTATGTTGGGCAGCATGGGAGGGTCCCCTTCTAACCGGACAATTTGAATTCCCTAACACTAAACTAGTGTTTACCCTACAAGCCAACTAATATTTTCATGTTCAAACCCTACAATTTTTACCTTTAACGTGCATGGTCACCTTCATTGCTAACATTATCTGATGTGAAGCTAATTATAATTAGCCTAATAGATATGTATGGTTAATTTGGAGAGTGTCTAGCTTGTGTGAACTTTGTGAGCACACATATACTCCAACTAACGAGTATGAGGGCATGATGAAATGAAGGCATTCCCCCCCCCCCCCCCCCCCCCCCCCCCCCCCCCCCCCCACCCCCCACTAAACATTTCGAGCTGTTCATCACTCCCAAAAGAAAAGAAAAGGAAACTATATGGAGAGAGGGAAAATTCATTCATTTCATCATGCCGGCATACCCTCCAATTGGGGTATTTATTGGCTCACACAAGCTAATCTCTCTCTAATCATATACATCTATTATGCTAATTACAATTGGATTCACATCATTATCAAAGCCATGAAAACAAAGAGATTTTTCAGATTATTATATCGTGCTAGAACCTCATTAGTTTCATCAAAAGTAAAATCTTCAAAACAAAATCTCAAAAATATGAAACAAGCATGCACAAGGAATATCACCTGAAAGACCCCTTAAGGTTCTTTGAACTTATAATTAAATCAACATCCAAAGTTTGATTAAATAATCCAGCAATTGCATTACAATCCATGCATCTCAATTCTCAATTATAAAAAGATAAAAATAATTAATCAATAGTGGTTGGATAATATCTTCCTCTCACTTCTCAATTATAACAAGATAAAAATAATTAATAAATATTGGTTGCATAATATCTCCCTTACTGATCCCAGCTTCCTTTACTCCCTATTAAATTAAGGCATTTTAGAAAAGAAAATTGTTGTCAGAAGATTTGCAATCAACAAATAGAAGAAGAGGACCCAGCGTTTACTTTTATCTCCATTCAAGAAAACAAATTTTTATTACATAAACTTAACGAATTGCTATTTTTAAATAAATTAAACCAATTTCAACATTTACCTCCTCATAAATATCAAAATACATACAGATCATCCCAAAAGAAGGGAAAATGTCCCCTTTTCCAATAATAACATGAGCACCCAACATGACCATGCAATATTTCGCCAAACCAATCAATTTAATAGTAATGAAGAACCCCAAACACTTAAAGAAACTAAATTTCAAAAGAAATCACTAACTAGAGGGTATCCGGCGGCCCGATCACGGTGACACTCCATTCAAAGATATTAGAATCGTCAACAAGACCAGCAGAGAAGCCGTCCACCGGATTTCTGCTAAGATCTGATCACAGAAAAATAAAAGAATGAGGAATCCTCGAAAACAATCCTCCAAGGGAGCGATACACGGGGAATTCAGGAAACCCTAGAGATCGACGCGAACCTTTCAGCTGCTTCTGAAGGAGCAAACTTGCTTGGCTCGGCGCTGCCATGCCCAGCGATCTCGATAAAAGTAGGAAGGAAGAGACGAATAATGGCGGTGAAGAAGGCGGCGATTGCGGCCGCTCAGCGTGCACGTAAGGACGATGTAGAGGCGGAGCGGCCTTACCAATCCGTCCTGTGATCGGAGCTTATGAGGTCATAAAATTTAACTTATCTTTCATTGCAACACAAAAATTTTGTTATTTATTTATTTAATTTAATTTAATCATTTAAAATATCAAATTTTATTTTGTAAAAAAAAAATCATATCGTGCAGTTAAGAAATTTGTTGGAAAATACTTTTGTTGCGTCCCAGATAAAAATCTTAAATTTAATTAATATAATGAAATTAAAACTATTTAATTTATTCGAAAATAATTATAAGATCCATTATCATAAATAAATATCTATAATGAATATTTTCATTGTAGTTATTTATAATGTCTATATAAATATATCTATGTTATTTAGTAGGTAAAAAATTTCCTAACTAATTTTGGCCTTGTTGATAAGCAATGCATAGTTTTTATCCTGCTATTGTGGTAACATTTGTTAAGATGCTTATCTATTGGTGATAAGTTTTAATTCTTTATGATAAGTTATATAGGTTGATATCCTTTAATGGTCTGGCTTATTAAAAATTTTATTTTATTTATCTGCTTATCTAGGCAAATGAATCTATGATTTTTCTTGGATGTCTTTTATGCTATTAATGATTTTGATGAATGTTTCTTACTTTATATATATAATTTATAATTTTTCATATATTTTTTTGTTTTGTTTGAGAAATTTACTTATGTAATAGAAAGAAATCATATGTTTCATAGTGTTATTGTATTGTTATTAAAAAAAAGTGATCAATTGCTAGGTCTATTATTATTTGGAGCTTAATTGATTTGATTATTCAACACCATCATAGAGCAAATTTTGTGACCATATGAAGTTAGAACGTGTAATTTGTTAGGAGTTGAAACTGTAGTTGACAGTATGTAGAAGTCTTATATGTGATAATATGTATTGACGATGACAAGTGATAAAATCATTGAGTGTCTGTGTTTTTGTCAATGAACTCGTCTGTGTTTTTGTCAATGACGTGCATCAACTTTATGGAGATAATGTGCATCGAAGAAGCAAAGTTATTAGCAACGACGAGCGACAAAGTTGGCAGGTGTTAACAATAGAATCAATAACGTGCATCGTCCATATATTCCAAAATTTACAATATATTCCATCGAATGAACTGCATTAATTTTGTTATTATACTTTATTTTTTAAACATTTAAGCACATTAATGACCTAAAAATTCAAAGATCTTGGGGTTCGTTGGATCTCTCTTGTCGAGATGCTCGATTTTACTATAAACATAAAAGATTAAGAAATCATTGGATCCATTAATTAATCTCTCGAAGTTTTTTAATTATGCTTTATATGCTTAATTTGGGCCATTAGTTTGGATTCAAGTTATATTACGTACTTTTAGTATCATTGGATTTATCTCATCAAGATATTTATTTTAATTATAAATTTATTAAAATAAGGATAGGATGATTATGAATTTAATCTTAAATTTTTATAATTTAAAAAATAATATTAAAATTTGTACTTGATGGATGGTGACTTTTCAAATCTAAAGCTAAAAATATATTAATTATTTGTTATGTATAAATCCAATCAAGAGATTTAAAACGTATCGAAACTATAAAAGTAGGTCTTACATAAATTTTTTGAAGGGAATGTTTAAATTTGAGAAATTTTCCGTAAAGACTAAATTTTTTTAATGATTTTTATATAATTTTATTTATATAAATATGCTTATTTTTATATTTGTAACAATTTAAAAATAAGTAGAAGCACCTTATACGAAAATTTAAAAAATTTAAACAACAAACATTTTTAAGGAAAAAAGTTTCTGAAAAAATCATAAAACCCAAAAAAAAAAAAAAAGATGAAAGAAAGCCTAAATCAATATTTAATTGATCTTATATAAAAAATATTATTTCTATCATTTTCTATGAATAAAACTTACCTATATATGTACTGATTGGTTAAAATAGTTTGAGTTTACTATATTTTAAATGGAGAGATTTAAAAAATTTAAATGTTTAATTGGCTTAAATATAAATGAAAATATTTTTTGAGAAAATTTAAAACTAATAATTAGTTCATTTTTACTGTACACTAAAAATATTTTAATGATTTAGAAATTCAAAAATTCACCATACACTGAAACTCACTTATTGCACTCCACAATCCACATTAAGCCTGTTACAATCTCTCGACCACTCCTAGGTCAGATTTCTATCACTCGGGACTTGATTTGCTCCTTTCTTGGAGAGATTATTACATGAGGAGTCTGAACGCCACATCATCCAATGCACTGTGCACATGGACATCAGTCACATAGCATTAGAACCCTCTTTTACGACTTGCTGCAATCTTGCCTTGACCACCATCACTATCATCACTCATGCAACGTGTATTGAATGATGTGGCATGTCTAAATCCACACAACAACACCAACAACCTCTCAACCATCATCACCACAATCCTCACAACATCACATTTGCACTCCTAACATATAATATGCTCTAAAAAAAACTGTTAAGTAACCAAACATAATAAATTAGAACTATTGAACTTATTTACAAATAATCAAGCACTATAAAATATTAAATATTAAATGTACATTATATTTAAAATACACCCAATTTTTAAACAACCCCTAATATTTTTCACAATTACATCAACTACACATTTTTTAAAAAAATTAGGAAATGCTCCAGACCAAAATATCTTAACTTCTATTTTCTCAATCATTGAATTATTTTCATCACATTATGAGATATTTTTTTCAGATATCTTAAATTACTTTATAAATCGGAATATAATTATCTAAATAATAATATTAATATTTAAATATAATGATTTAATTCATTTAATAATTAGAGCAAATAATTATAACTTTGTAACAATATTATCCATTTCGAATGAGGCTGTTTTTACCAATGGTCGTAACGCTAGCTTCTAGGGTCTCACAGAGCGCTCTTTCTCTCTCTCTCCTCTAACGCCCATCAGGCCCGTGCTGGCAGTGCTGCGGTGCTGGCAGTGCTGCGGTGCTGCCATGCAGCGATCCTCCTCTCTCTCCAGCATTCTCTATCCTCCTATCTACTTTTTACTGCCACGCGCAACACGCACCTTTCTCTTCTTTCCACAAAAGCTGTACGGCCTCCGACAAGCACCAATCAGCCAATCAGACACGCACACCAAACTACACCCGTTCACAACCTCGCCACCTATATCACCGCTGCACGACACGTGTTTTCATCTAAAACAAAGGAGCTCGACAATAATAATAAAACTTGGTAAACAAGCCAAAATTTCTGCTACAAAGCTTCCTAATCCTACAAGAAACCACATTTTATTAAACCCACAACACAAACACACCAACAAAACAAACCACGCCACAAACAACACGTAGAAGAAGAAGCTTTGGCTTGAAAGCCATCGCCATTAATGGCAGAATATAACCTTCAGCTCCTTTGGTCCCTCACAATCATGCGTGAGAGACGGGCTGTCATGAGCATAAGTGAACGTCGCCGGGCAATGATGCTTAAAAAACTCCGAGTAGGTTGAAGCCCGACAAGTTTTTGGGCTGTTATACATGTTCCGGCAGCACAACTCATCCGTTCCGTAGGCGGCGCACCCGCTTTTACACCCAACCACAGACCCTCCGGCCGGAAACCTAACCTGCAGCTCCGGCGGGCAAGTGGAGAGTAGATCCTCACGGCAACCGACAACGGGACAAAGACCACGGCCTTCGTGAGGGGTCACGGTCATGGGGAGGTTGAAGCCGTCGACGAGGCTGACGGCGTAGGAAACGAGGTCGCGGTGGCCGCCGTGGTGGAGTGTGAGTTGGGCGAGGGTAGCGGGGGTGGCGCCGGTGAAGCCGGAGCATTCGAGGCGGTTGCCGCAGTCGCCAGTGGCGCAGGAGAAATGGGTGCCTGTGTGGGTGCAGCCAGTGCGACCCCAGATGCGGCCGGACCAGTGGTGAGTTGGGGCGGGAAAGGAGCGGTGGGAGAGGGTGGGGAGGCAGAAGCCGCCGTGTTCGAGGACGTCGTGGCCGGAGTTGGGGGCGATGGCTGGACAGATGGTGAAGGGACAGTTGTTGACGATGGTTAGTATTGATGGAGGGTATTGAGAGAAGGTGGGTGGGGGTAGGGAGATGAGAAGAAGGGATAAGAGGGGGAAGAAGGGAAGCATTGCGAGGTAGGGTTTTAAGGGTTTTGGGATTGGAATGGGTGAGGGGTTAGAAAAGATCAAGGGGGTTGAGGTTTATTTAAAGTGTGAGATAGGGTTTTGGAGACAAGGAATGGTGTGTGGGGCCAGTTATGCGTACGATGGAGCTTAATAGATGAGGAAGGATTAGGGCAAATTATTAAGTCCCGTGTTCCGATTCATTTGGAGGTTAATCTGGATGCTTCATATCATCCTTATCCTAGTGCATCGGGGTGACGTGTGCGTTCGAATTCGAAGAGGATTGGAGAGACTCAACTTTAAAAAAAAACTTACTTTTTTTTTAAGATTAGGATCAGAGCTCAATTTCTTTCATATTGTAAATTAAAAAAAAATTATAACTTAATATTATAAAAAAATAAAAATTAAGTTGAAGTAAAAAAGCAATGTTCAAAAGAATAAAAAAACAAGTAAATTAAAGGAGGCATCTCAAATAGAAAAAATTATGTGGTGAAAATTTTATTTTTCTCTAACATAAACAAAATTTTGATCCAAAAAATTACATTAAAACTTTGTATTTTTTAAAATTAAGATAGGCCTAATGTGACCTATGTCGAGACAGAAATTTTCCAACTGGGCGGCCCAAACGAAAAAACCTTGAAGTCATCCAAAACCTAATTTTTTCCTTCCTCTCTCCTCTCTTTTTCCCTATTTATATTTTTTCTTATGGTAGCCGTTTCTCACTTGGTGGAAAACTGGAAATGAAATGAGCACAGAATAGGGAGCCTAAGTGATTTAAGATATTTTGTTTTTATATAATAATATTGATACGTTATCCCAAAATTATCTTTGACGAGCACGAATCTCGAGGCAAGAACTTGTTGGAAACTTCAAAAATTAATTTCGGGAGCATATGAACTCCGATTTCAGCGAGCTTACAGTCAAACTGAGCGTCTCGGAAATACGAACCCAACGACACTAAGATCAACCCAATCCGAGCCCAAATGAGTCCGAATCAAGAGTTCAAAGCGCTGTTGGAAGGTTCAAACAGCAATTTGAGTTACCAAACAGTCTCCGATTTTGACGAGCTTATACTCGAATCGAACGGCTCGACGAGACGAATCCAACGAGCCCAAGATCACTAAATTCCGACATCATTAAGGCCTCCAAATGTCCAACGAACGGTGCACGATCGTAGGATTCAATATCGGCCGTCCATTCGGATCACTCCCAATTCGCCCTTGATCTCACGCCTATTTACGGGCTATGCCACTCCAGAAAAACTATAAATAGAGCCCTCATTCTACACCAAAGAGGCTCAAGTGAAGAGAGAGAAGAAGAAGAGAAGGAGAAGGAGAAAGGGAATAGGAGATTCCTCACCTCCTCGACCACCGCCGCCGGAGCTCTTCCTGCCGCCTGAAGACGCCGGAACTCTGCCGGATTTTCAGAAAACACAGGGAATTCGCAGGATCTTGTGAATTTCGTGGAAGAGACAAGTTGTATTTGGATTATCCCGACTTGTGGGAAGAAATCCGCCATTTGTAATCTACGCAAACACTAGTGGAAATTTGCAACTGGGCGAGGCCCCGTGGTTTTTCCCATTTTTGGGTTTTCCACGTAAAAACTCTTAGTGTTCACTCCCTTTTTTCTGTTTGTGTGTTAAACTTACGTGCCATTTATTGGAATAGGGGTAGTGGCTTTGGCGGATAAGTTACATCTTTTGCTAGAAGAAGGTCAGATGTACAGATTTGTTCTTCTGCTGCAGTATACAATGCCAAGTGCTATCTTGTTGGGAGCAATCGCAAGCTTGAGGGGTTATGCTGTAAAGGAAGCTTCAGCTCTGTTATTCTGGCAGCATATCCTGGCTATGTTATCACTCTCTATTTATATTGTGATCTACTTCAACTTGCTTTCGTATGTATGAGGTTGGAATCTTTCATACTTTTATTGTATGAAAATTCATGTGGAGATTATGTTGTCTTATAACATAGCGTATTTACTAATTTGTGAAATGACGTTGTGTTGAATGAGAACTGTCAGTGATCTTTAACACTGCTATCCAAATAGCCGTGTGCAATGATGTACGTATGTAGTCCTTGTTATTGAAAATCAAGTAGTTGTTGGTTCATCTATGTACATTGATGCATGCTATCCAAATAGAACTTTTAAATTTTGATATCCTATTTTGTTTGCATGGTGTTTGTCCATTTTGTTTCAACTCATGCTGAGGCTTTTTAGAGAGTTCTATATTACTTTGACTTGCTAAACTATTTTCAAAGTTACTAATTATGGAAAAAGAGAATAATAAAAAAGAGTGAAGAGAGCATGGAGAAAAGGAAGAGCCAATGGAATAATAAATTTAAGAGAGAAGAAATGTCTTCATCTTTGATACGTCATCACAAAATTATCTTGATTGGGCACGAATCTCGAGGCAAAATCAGTTCGGAAACTTCAAAAATTAATTTTGGGAGCATATGAACTCCGATTTCAGCGAGCTTATAGTCAAACTGAGCGTCTCGAAAATACGAACCCAACGATTCCAAGATCAACCTAATCCAAGCCCAAATGAGTCCGAATCAAAGGTTCGAAGCGCTGTTGGGAGGTTCAAACCGCAATTTGAGTTACCAAACGGTCTCCGATTTTGACGAGCTTATACTCGAATCGAACGGCTCGACGAGACGAATCCAACGAGCCCAAGATCATCAAATTCCGAAATCATTAAGGCCTTCAAATGTCCAACGAACGGTGCATGATCGAAGGATTCGATATCGGCCGTCCATTCGGATCACTCCCAATTCGCCCTTGATCTCACGCCTATTTACGGGCTATGCCACTCCAGAAAAACTATAAATAGAGCCCTCATTCTACATCAAGGGGGGCTCAAGTGAAGAGAGAGAGGAAGGAGAGGAGAAAGGGGAAAAGGAGATTCCTCACCTCCTCGACCACCGCCGGAGCTCTTCCTGCCGCCTGAAGACACCGGAACTCTGCCGGATTTTCGGGAGAACGCCAGAATTCTGCCCAACTTCCATGGGATGCTGAAATTCTTCCCAATTTACAAGAGAATTCCCTCATGACGCCGAAACTCCGCCCAAGTGAAGCCAGAGTTCTCCTCTGCCACCAACGACGTCGGACTTCTACCCGACGTCGGACCTTCACTCTTCGCCAAGCTTCTACCCGACGCCGGACTTCTACCGGTTATCGGACTCCGCTGGACGTCTATGCGAAGATGCATTTCTTTTCATTGCTGGACTTCTACCTGACGCTGTCCTACTGATCTTCGTCGTCAGACTACAGTCCTTTCGACCTCCGTCGCCAGCCGACTACGGTCCTCCTGACTTACGTCGCCCGCCGACTACAGTCTTTCCGACATCCATCGCCCTTTGAATACGGTCCTCCTGACTTATGTCGCCCGCCGACTACAGTCCTTCGCCGCCAGTTGACTACGGTCCTCCTGACCTACGTCGCACGCCGACTACAGTCCTTCTAACAAAGCGAATACGTCGATAATAGCTCTTTGTATTTACATCATGTAATGTACTCCATAAGATGTACATCAAGCTAAGGCCTTCTCTCAAGGGAGGGCCTCATTTGTAATCGACTGCAAATACTAGTGGATTCGTTCAAACTGGGCTAGGCCCCGTGGTTTTTCCCCCTTTTACAGGGATTTTTCACGTAAAAATCTTGGTGTCTCATAAATGCCAGACCCTCTCTTCTTATCTGATTGCGTACCGGATTTTCGTACAACGCTAAAACGTTAAACTAAATATTTCTCTACCACCGCGAATACTCCTGGACGCAACAAATATAATAATAATATAATAATATTATTATTATCAATTTTCAGCATAAAATTTATAGAAATTCTTGTAAAGATTTTAAAAATCATAGAAAAATATTTATAAAATAACTAATTTTATTTAAAAAATTCTGATGAAATCAATTTGCAAAATAAATACCTGACGGTCCAAAAAATCACATTTGAACCGATAGGTACCAATTTTTTTAAAGAAATTTCAATATTGTCCAAAAATTATGAAAAAATTAAGGAAGCTAAAATACATTAATATCTATTCTACGACAATGATGGTTTGTGATTTGAAGTTATAATGACTCCTGAAATAATTTTGCACTGCTCTAGGTAAAAAAAGTCATAAAAAATAAGGATTTTCACAATAAACGAGCTTATGCTTGAGCTCAGTAATAATTAAACAAGCTTAGTCCGATTAAACAGATACTTGATGAAATCATAATTATTTATAATAAAAAAATTTACGCTCTCTTTTATAAGAAGTAAAATTTAATCTCATATATATTTATATAATACATACTCAAATAAGAACTAAATATTTTTCTAGATGGAGTGGTCCACAGCCTAACTTTGGCTTGTTCAAAGACTGAGAATCATGCATACAAAGCTTAAGAATAACTAACAGTTTCTCCTAATTGAGGGGTCCAGATGGAACAGACAAATCATGCAATGTGGTGCAAAAGCAATGGCTACAAGATTAAATATTTGGTATTATGAGATCCACTTCCTGCAATTATTTGCTTTGGGTCCTCTTCAACAGGTGCTCCTTGACAGAGAGAACAGGTTTTTAATATTTTTCATCATGAGGAAAATCTGAAGAAATAAATTTTCCTACACGTGTTTAAATTATCATAGGCTATTGACAAGAAAAAGCAAATATTTTTTTATAAGAGAAAATTAGGGGAATGATTGTCCAGGAGAGCACTCAAAGGCATGGTTGTCAAGGCATGTGAGAAGCTTTAATTTTCTGAATAAAATAAAATTATTTTCTATTCTTATAGAAATGAACAAATTGTGTTGTAAGTGATTTGTTGAAAGTTGCTATAATCTTTTCACTTGACTTGCTTTTAAGGCTTTGTTGTCAAAAGATGAGATGAGCTCAAAGGTGATTAAGATACAACAATAAGAACATTAAAATTTTCTTCCACTACGTGAGGTTGATTACGTGAATCTTAATCTTTTTAGGTCAATCTCTATCTCTCTAAGGCCAAATCTAATGCAACTACTCTTCTAATCGGGTCATCAAAAAGCCGATGTTTAATGTGACCTAACCATTTAAGACAACTCTCTCTAATCTTATTTGCCACTGGAGCTACTCCAACCTTTTCACATATATGCATCTTGTTTCATATTTTATCTCTAAGAATAAAGCCAGTTATCCACGTGAGCATCCTCATCTTTGAAACACTTAACTTAATTGTATGCTTCTCTTTTAATGGCTAGCATGTTGCACCATAAAGCATTGTAGGCCTTGATCACCACCATCTTATAGAATTTTTCCTTAAATTTGAGAGTTATTTTTCTATCACACTACAAGGCAGATGCATTTCTCCACTTCAACCATCCAACTTAAATTCTACTAATAATATACTTAGCATGTGTTTGTTTAGGTTTTTATTTGTATGGTTGAGTCGTATTTTATAAAATAAGTCATGAATGTTGATCATGTTATTTAAAATATAACAAAAAAAATTTTTCTTAAAAAATATCTATAAATTTGATATGAAGTATACTTTAAATATAAAAACATAAATAATATTAAATTATAAGTATAGTTTTTATTTTATATTGCAAAATTACTTAGGTAAACATAACTAGTCAAATGCTGTTGGCAATTTCTAGGCTATCATTAATCTTAATGAGTTTCCGCAAAATTAGTAGGACTCTGTGACCTTTGTGCTCACTTCACAAAGTTTCAGAATTTTTGGCCTATAAATCAAATTATTAACATGATAAAAATCAAGGGCGAAATGAGCCTCTTTTTTTAAGGCGATCAAAATAAAATTGTGAAATGTTTAATTTTATGTATGAAATAAAAAAAGATTTTTTTTTCATAAAATTTAGATAATTGTATTTATTGAATGTAGCAACATAGCTAAAATGTTTATTCTTCTATGAAAAGAAAAAGTATGACGGGCAATTGAAATCCCCACCCACTATAGAAGGACCATTCACAAGCAAATAATTCTCCAAATGATTCCATAATTCCCTTCTCTTGTAGGTGTTCTTATTAGCATATACAGTAGAAATCCGCCAACTACCTTTATTAATGATTTCTAAATCACCAATGATACATTGATTAAACGATAACAAGGTATTAAAAGTTGCAAACCTTGTATTCCAAAGAATCAAGATACCTCCCGACAAGCCTTCAGAAGGATAATGGAAGAAGTCCCAATCCATACCAATAAGAGTATTGATATCCTTTCTATTCAAAGAAGAGACTTTGGTTTCTAGCAAGCCAACAAACAACACATTATTCTTTTCAACCAACTCCTTGAGATATAGAGAAGCATGAGCCTTTATTGCTCCTCTACAATTCCAAAACACTATGGAATTCATTGGTTTGGAAGGGGACTAGCCCCAATCCTTTTGACTTTTTCACCCATTTCCATTTTCCTGCTTCTAGTCATGAGTTTAATTGGTCCAAAAGTATTGAGCTCTTTTTCCAATTTTTTTCTTCACAATAGAATTCTCTCTATCAGCTTTGATCACTTCCATGTTCTTATTCTTAAATTCTGAAGCAGACTCAACTTCTTTGTTTGAATTATTGCTCGGAACATTTACAGTAATTTTCACTTCTTCATCAATCTTATTAAGAATTTCAAACCTATTATTATTAACAATAACAGGTTTAGGGGCATAGGATTCCTTACCAGATGAAATCTTTGTATCTATCCCGGAGAAACTATCTCGTATTTCCCCTTCTTCCAGTTCTGTATTGCTAAGAACAGCAATATTATTAACTTCAGCAGCTTTAAAAGCTTTAGAATTTCTAGGATCAACAGCAACAAAAACTTCCTTTTGTATAGAACAACATGTCTTTTGATTTTCAATAGAGTCTTTGTCTAGTTTCTCAATAATAGACCTTCCGAGTTCAAATTCTGGTGATTAATTTGATTAGGAGCAACAGTAGCAACAGTCTTCCAAATTCAAATTTCCTTCACAGGTTTTTGAGAAACTTTATTGACAATATATGGAAAATTATTAGTTCTTTTCTCCTTTCCATACCTGACGTGCACCCAGGGTCCATACCCTGCTTCTTCAGGAATTTGTATATCTGCAGTTGTAGGATTGGCAACATTAGAAGGACCATCATCCCTTTTGTTAGCACTTTCAGTTTGTACCACTTCCTGAGGAACCTTTTTGGAAATTTCTTTGATATTATCATTCACAGACAAAGGATATCTCCCAATTAAGTGACCAATCTTGCCACACTTGAAACAAAGTTTAGAGACTTTTTCATACTCAAATTTTTGATAGAATTTGCTAGATTCACCTTCCACCCAAACTCCTAGAGGAAGTTGTTCATCCAGCTTGATGCAAACACAAATCCTAGCAAATTCTCTTCTGTTCCATTGGAACATATTCCCATCTAGCAAATTCTCTTCTGAACATACTCCCCGAGCTCTTCCTAGTTCCACCCCTATTAAAAATAGACGTTATTGACTTCTACAAAGGTCTTTACACGTCTTCCTTAACCCTTAGCGAGCATTTGTAAGTTTGTTTTTAATAGATAACGGGTAGTTGAATTTAATCATTGAGTAATTAGCTACATCCAAATTTGACCACTAAAGAATTATTTGTTTTGGGTTATTCAGATTAACTTACTTTATAGATACTGATATACTTTAATTGATTGGTAATTTTACTCATATTTTCATGTATCAAAGTAAAAGTACATTAAGAGCACAAAGCAAACACCAAGAGCATAAAAATGCAAGGTTTCATTCCAACTTCAAATAAGATGTTTATATTCAATGCCCAAATGAAAGTTTCCTCTATATAAAGATTGATATATTACTTATTTTCTTGTATATGGATGATCCTATCTTCATAGGCAATAATCCACTTATGTCAAGGAGTCGAAGTGAACCATGCTACGAGAATTTGAATGAAAAATACTAAATATATGCCTTATTTATTTGGGATTGAAGTGAAGAAAAAGAAGGCAGGCATTTTTCTCATATAATAAGCTTTTGCAAAAGAGATTATCAAGAAACTCAAGGTGAACAATTATAAACATTTAAGTAACCAAATAAACTATGGAATTAAATTAAGAATACATTAATTCACTAATTATTATAATCCCCTTGTAATATTTTTCAACTTATTGTTTACTCAAATAGTGATTAGACTGGAGATCAAGATGGTAGAAAAAGCACAAGTAATTTTGTGTTTTAAACTAGTGAGGCTGACTTCATTGTGTTAAAAAAAAGTAAATAATTGTTGCCCGGGGGGGCGGGAGTGGAAAATTTATAAAAAATAAAAATATATATAAGGTGAAAAAATAATTTATTTTATATATAATCACTTTTCACAGTCTTCCTTGTTAGTGCTATAAAAGTTCAACATAATTGAATGAAAATAGTGGGAGGTCAAGAGGCTTTCCGAATTTTGGAGGGACAAATTGCATGAAAAAAGGTTGGTTGGGGGCAAAAAATAAAATTGCCAACCCCCCCCTACACAGCTCTGCCCCTGCCTCTCCACTTGTGATGTTGAACCTATTGTTATATTTTCATTTGTGTTCCATGTCGTATGATTAAGGAAGTTACTAAAGGTGATTGTGTGTTCTAAAAGTGATGCTACAAAAGTCTATGAAGTTAATTAATTGATATTGACATTAGCAAAAGATCCTACACAAGCATAGTAATATTCATTTTCACACCATAAGAGACTACTTGAAGGAGAAAAAATTTCAAGAGTATATGCAAATTGTGGATCAAGTTAATGATATTTTTACTAAGCCACTTGCTTTTAAGTAATTCATAAAATAGAAGATAATTCTTGGCAAGTGGCAAATTTATAAAAAATAAAAAATATATATAAGGGTGCAAAAATAATTTATTTTTACATATAATCACTATACACAGACTATTAGAAATAATTTAATATTAGAGATTTTAGATCATCTTCTTGATTGCTAGAAATAGTTTAATATGAAAGAAAATACTAATTAAACTATTAAATACGCAACAACAACAACAAGCCTTTATCCTACTACGTGTGGTTGGTTACATGAATCCTTTTTCTCCATCGTGTCTGGTTAAAAGTCAAATTCTCATTCAGATCTAATAAAGAAATGTCTTTTCTAATATTTTATAACTAAGTCTTTTTAGGTCTACCTCTACCTTTTTTAACATAGACCAAATCTAATACATTTACTCTCCTAACAAGATCATTGGAAGGTCGACGTTTTACATGACCAAATCATCTAACTAAGGAAAATCTCTCCAATCTTATATGCCACTGGGACTGCTCCAACCTTTTCTTGTATATACTCATTTTGCAATATGTCTCTAACATTAAAACCACTTATCAATCTGAGCATCCTCATCTCCACAACAATTAACATAATTTTATGCTTCTCTTCTAATGGACAACATTTTATGTCATAGAGTATTGTAGGTTTTACCACAAACTTATAGAATTTCTCCTAAAGTTTGGATGTATGTTTCTATCACACAACAACTCGATGCATTCCTCTATTTCAACCATCCAATTCGAATTGCACTAATAATATCAAGATCTTAAACTTTAATTTAATAGTTTAATAGTTATTAAACTATTAAATGATATCACTAATAATAAAGAAATGTCTTTTCTAATATTTTATAACTAAGTCTTTTTAGGTCTACCTCTACCTTTTTTAACATAGACCAAATCTAATACATTTACTCTCCTAACAAGATCATTGGAAGGTCGACGTTTTACATGGCCAAATCATCTAAGGCAACTCTCTCTAATCTTATATGCCACTGGGACTGCTCCAACCTTTTCTTGTATATACTCATTTTGCAATATGTCTCTAACATTAAAACCACTCATCAATCTGAGCATCCTCATCTCCGCAAAAATTAACATAATTTTATGTTTCTCTTCTAATGGCCAACATTTTATGTCATGGAGTATTGTAGGTTTTACCACAATCTTATAGAATTTCCCCTAAAGTTTGGAGGTATGTTTCTATCACCCAACAACTCGATGCATTCCTCTATTTCAACCATCCAATTTGAATTGCACTAATAATATCACGATCTTAAACTTTAATTTAATAGCTTAATATTATTTATTAAACTATTAAATGATATCACAAACTTTATTATAAGTAAATTAATAGGGAGTCACACATGAGTCACTAATGCCCATAGGCTCCATATTTATCTCCTATTTAATGATAATAAATTGATATTAGTTAGAAGAATAAAATAATAAATAAATAAATTTAGCTTCCTCTCACTAGATGTTAATAAGAAAATCTTTAATTTTTAAAAGTTTCCTCATAAACTTAGGCATCTATATATTGTCACAAATAGTAGACACCAATATAACAAAATTTCCTCTTTTGACAAGGCTAATCAAGTTTCTTAAACTTGATAATATTTATTTTTCGTATCTCTTGAACCCCAAAATCAAACTAAAATAAATTGGATTATGCTCTCTAATTAAGATAAATAATTTTAATTTTATCAAATGAGAAGAGAGCACAAAAATATCAATTAGACATAAGGATCTTTAATTCAATGTTATAAAACTTTAGAAAAAATGAGCAATTGCACTGACACCAATTGTTGAAAATTATCAGCGCTAATGAGAGTATTAGGCTCTAATATCAAAATCAAATCCTCACAAAACATTATTGAAAACAAATAATTTAGCAACCAAATATACATGCTAATGTACAATTGTTAGAAATATCATACATAATATATATAAATTAATACTTAGACTATTCAAAGATAACAGTGTCATTGTCATGTCCCAAATCTTGGAAGAGATAAGTTGAGTTATATTAGATAGTCAACAACCAACATTAAACTTATGGAATAATCATGATATGAATTCTTTAATACATTGTGTTAACTCTAATAGGACAAAATAGAGAAAAAGAATTCACATAGCCAACCCCTCGTAGTGAGATAAAGACTTGATGTTATTATTATTTTACTGTTCAAATGTATCCAATTATGATTGTTCTTATTTATATTAACTAAAAAAAATACTTAAAAAGTTATTAAATAATATCAGTATAAATTTTATTACCATTGAATTCATTTGAAGGCTATCTTCAAACAACAATAAAAAGTTCTACAAGATTGAGCAAACTACAGAAGAAGTTCACAGTTAGAAGTGTTCAAGATCCAGCCATGCTGTCAGATTGGAGAAAAATAGTTATTGTGCAAGCTATATCAATAAACAGGCAAGCAAACAGAGCATGTCAAAAGGATATAAAAAAAGACCAAAAAATTATTTCAGCAAGGGTTGTACATGGTTAGGAAGCCCTTCCATATAACATATTTTCTTCTACAGTAAAAAAGTCCATAAAGGAAACTTACCACAGAAACCAGCCATACATATTAAGACTTTGGTCGGGACAGCTTTCTTGCTGCTTCTTAAAATAATTTTTTAGCACGAAAGCTGCTTTAACAAGCAATAAAAAAGCCGTCCCAAACGAAGCACAAGTTCCTCATCCTAATGTCAACAAAAGTTCATTGGTTCCACAAGGTGAGGAGGGCGCATGCACACTCGGACTTCATGTTCTTCAGGTCCTACTCGATGCTTTGGTACCATAATCTCAAGAACAGCTCCAGTTTCATCATAGTAAGCTTCCAACTTAGCATCTTCAGGTATACGGGTAGGTAGAGGTATCTCCCTCGTGAATTCCCCAGGAGGACAGTGTTCAGGAGAAGGATCAGTCAGCTTGAATGTTCTATCATGTCTCTTTATATAAGGCATTCGAGCAGTACTAACACAGAATATCTTAACTATTCCATGAGTAAGTGTGTTCCTCCAAGACACCTTTACTCTCTGCTGATCAGATAAAGGCATACTAACCATAATCAGGTATCCTTCATCATCCTCATATATAGTCTTTGCAGCAGTAACTGGTCCATAGGCATTTCTCATCACACCACTGAACTCATTCAACCATGGAGGCTCATAAGTATGTATTTCAAACTCTTGAACCTTGTCTGAATAAGAATTGTTGGGAGAGCAGAAGTCTTCATCCATTCCATGAGGGAAAAAATCCCTCTTGCGCTTGTTGCAAGCAGAAGGAAGGTCTATCCCATTAGCAGTTGAGTGATTTGATGGCTGTGTTGATAAATTCAGTCCTGAGCCATTAAGCAACTTCCTTTGTTGTTGATGAGAGGATGCAGGTTTTAATGAAGGTGGTGGCCTCTCAAGCTCGAAGTCTGAATTGGGTTGATTTCTCCATGATGAATAATCACTGGCCTCTGTTGGGATTGAGAAATTAAGCTCTCTACCCGTGAGCTCCATCCATTTCTTGTGATCAGCCTCAGAAACAACTGATAGATTAGGAAGCCTCACAACCTCGATACCATGAACACATTGCGGGTTAGACAGGCCTCTGTATTGCTTTCGCTGCATACGGTGGGATCGAACGAAGCCCTTCTCGACGCTGAAGGGGAACTGAGGCTCACCATTTCGAGAGTGCCCGTTCATGAAGCTCCTCAGCTGCATCTTACCAAGGGAGTTTTCTGGCCTTTCCTTGAACACCCACATGTACATGTTCTCCATGTCATGCTGGACCAAGAACACATCAAGCCAAAGGTCAGACTTTTCAAATCCAGAGAATCCGGATCCATCCCATATGATCTTTCCCTTGGATTTCTCGGAGAGGACAGGCTTGAAGTAAAAATTGAAGAAAAACCAGGCGCCCCATATGCTATCTCCACGCTTGCAACCTTTCCGCGATCCAAACTTAGGAAGGATAACAGTGGCTTCAGCCTCATATATTTGAGTTCCGAGGCCAACGTCAAGCATATCGCAGTGATCGGGGTTCCAATTCTGCTGAGGAGGTGAGCGCTCTGCAGAGAGGGGAAGGTTGATGTCTGGAGGACCAGAGAGCATGAGTTCTTGGCGCTGAATCATCATCTCTCGATCAGAATCATCATGAGAAGGGGGTGGTGCAGCAGGCAACGGGCCTCCGATTGGATCCATTGACAGAAGAGTGGAAGGATGGTGGTTCTCCATGGACAGAGAGGTGAGCAGGGATTCCCCCATACGGCTTTCACTCTCTCCTTCCTCTATTCCGGGTTATTTGTGTTATCACCGAGGAGTTGCTCCTCCTCTCCCTTTGAACCCTATCCGTCTGGTGGATTCCGAACTCCACCACAATCAATAAAAGCATCCCACAGGAAAACCTCACAATTCCATTCCATAAATACTCCACCCCAATTTCAATCAGATGAAGAAACCCAAAAAAACCAGAAACCCAAGTTTAATTAAAGGAAAGAGGAAGTTTTAATTTTGTATATGTTATCTTTTCCCTTTAAGCAATTGAAAAATCCCTATCTGACCTAGAAGAAGGAATCGTGACCAGGACTGGAAATAAAGTTCGAAAAATCAGAGCGGAACATTATAGCAATAATCTGGACAAAAGGGAGAGGAACGAGAGGGAAAACCTTAACGCTAACATGACTGCGATCGCTTTGAGATGGTTACCTCGGCGAGAACGGAGGCAGCAGCTAGGGTTCGCATCCAGGACAGAAGAAATCCTCCACCGCCAAACCCAAAGATGAGACCTTTTCCCATTTAGGGCAGGGATTCGGGAAGAAGAGAGAGGAAACGAGAAACACCGATGCGAGGAAGAACGAAGCAAACGGCGGATGGGTTCGCTTTATGGAGACGGTGAATCATACGCACCCTCCACCGGATGAGACCGACATTGCCGTTAGGGAACGGTGACGGTGATAGTTTCTCAATTTCCACCATTCTTTATTTGCAAATTTATTATCCTTTCACATTTTAAAGTAACATAAAAAGAAAATAAATCCTTACATTTCATTTTTTTTATTTTATAAATTAGTTCATTTCGTTTTCAAGAAAATCTTACAAATAGATATTTATATTTATAATTATTATAAGAATCCGAATTAAATATATTTACTAAGACTAATGGAGGACTCTTATAAGAGGTTAGAATTAGAAAAAAAAACTTTTTTTTAGTATTCTAAGCAAAATAATGTGAGGATGGATAAAATATCATTTAGTTTATATTGAGATAAATATTTCATATAAAATTTATTAGTCACATTGATGGGGACATCAGATCATCATGGAAAGTTTATCAGAGACGTGACCACCGATCTACGGCCACGATGGCGGCCACGATCGAGTCTTTATATTTTTTGAGTCGTCGTTGTATTTTTATTTTCATGTATTTTGTTATTTGCTTATGTGTGTTTTATTATTTCCCGTTGTACCCCTCTTATGGGAGTTGTCGTATGTAAGCCCAAAGGGCATTTGTGTCATTTATTTTGAGTCATTTGTATGAGGCTATTTAAAGCCCCCCTTTGTTCTATTTGAGGTAAGAATGATTTCTTATTGAAATTCCGTCTTGCATGAGCATTGTGTGCTTGGAGTTCTAATGGAGAGAGCTTCCTAGGAGAGGAAGAAGAGTGACGCAATACCCACCAACCTAGATAAGTCGGATTCGTTGCTCCTCATCATATCTCTTTTCTTTTCTTCTCCTTTGTCTTCCCCTCCACCCACCTAGCCGCCAGTTTCTTCACCTCATCCCCCAATAAAAACCCACAGTCCACTCACTACCCGAGCCCCTTCACCCCTCCCAAACTCCACAACCAGACCCCACCCAACCTCCCTCCTATTGACCGCCGGCCATAAGCCTTAGCCATCGACCACATCCAAGCTCACTACCATCTCTTGAATCTCCTATTTGGGTATGAATTAATTAAGGGATAATTCCGGAATTTCAAATCCTTTGAATTTGAATTTCAAAATTATCTCCTAAAATAATTATCCTATTTTAGGAAAGTTTTTTATTCTAATCTAATCTGAAATTGAAATTCAAATTGGATCTAAAATAATACTTTCCAAAATATCATACCTAAATTCAAGAGCCTTAATTATCCTAATTAAACTTCCCCATGGTTTATACTTGCCGCCGGCCACCCTATATGGTTAATTAGGATTTATTTCCTAGTTGACTCATATTCCCCTTTAATTTTATTTCAAATCGTTCCCCCACCATGCTGCCAAATTTTCCCTTACCCTTCCTATTTCATTGGATTTCATAATTTAAGAAATTAAATTAGGAAACCCAAATCCCTCTCCACCGTTTTTTCATCCCGCCGCCCCATCCTATTTCCCTTTTCATCTTGCCGCCCTCCCTCTCTCTCCAATCATCTCCTTTCTCTCATTGGGCCAAGTTATTGGTTGCCTTGAATTCTCCTCTTCCAAGCCCCTAACCCGACATCAATTAATCTGAGAATTCTCTCAGATTTCTAGAGCAAAATCTGAGCTCACTCTAAGGTTTTTGGGAATTACACTTGAAAGTTGTTCCCCTCTCTGTTATTAGAGAAACTTCTTTCTCTTGGCCACTAATCGAAGTGAGCACCAACTACCAAGGAGATTCTACCTTCAATCATTCATGAATAGCAGATCCGGCAACTAACTACGGCATATATAACTTGGGACGAAGACGGCTACGTAGATATCCTACAATCTACGTTCTTCGACGTGAACCCAAGAGTTGATTTCACCGTCGAGGAATATTTGGAGCGTACATTGATATACTTGGTAGAGGCTATCAACGAACATTTTGAAGGCATTGAGTGGAGGATCTCCACTAACCCTTGACGAAGGTTTCTTCTCTCCCTTGCATCTTATTCCTTTTACTCTAAATTCTCGTTGGTTTGATTGCAGTCACGACGGACTCTCCACAGCTCTTGCTTAAGCTTAGTAATCATAGGAATTGAGCGCACTTTCAATGCATCCTAAATCTCGTTGTTAGATTAGGGATTAACTTGAAGACTACTATTTTGTGTTGTTTTATTTTTCTTATTTATCTTGAAATTTTCAAAACTCAGAGCATGTGATTTGGCCTAAGCAAAAGATCTCCTTATTTGTTTTGATTCTTCATTTTAAAATTGCTAGCAATTTTATTCTAATATTATTCTATTCAAGAGTTGTGCAATGTCTAAATGATTACATAATCATTTCATCTAAATAGTCCTGCATCACACATCATGTTCAAATAGTTAATAAGGAGGCTAAATATGATGAAAATGGTGGCTCGCTTCACACTATAAAGTCTGAAATCTAGTCAAATAGACCACAAACATGCTTCTCGGAGTAATCAAAATCTAGCCGTTATGGGTTTACCAGCTGAATCCTTTTACAACTTAGTGAAGAAGAAAGAGACAGTCAAACTATTATATGGGTTGATCATATCTGACTTGTGACCTATTTACATGACGATCTAATTTAAGCTGATTAACATTTTGAATCATGTGTAATATAGAGATAGATAATTTGAAGGCTGAATAAGGTTAGAGTTTGAGATGAGGGGCCTATGAGAGGCCAATAAAATTCTTGGAAGGGAAATCGAGTAAAAAAGATCAAAACATAGTCTTCTTGATCTGCACAAAGCATTTAAAGCAAGTATTCTGGGGATTTAGCATTTGGATATGTATTTAAAATAGCAGAGGGGTAAGATTGGGATGAATACTATAGTTAATAATTGTTTAGTCTACTATACAAAATAAGTATATGATATTAGTGGAAGCATTCAATTTCGAAGAAACAAAATTCAAAGGAAGCATTCATAGAAGCTCTTAGTTTCACAATTTTATCAAAGATTTTAGAGCTATTCAAAAAAAAAAAAATGTTGGAGAGACATTTTTTAGCAAAGAACCAAGACTATCTTGCTCAAACCAAGTAAATAGATATTCAATACCACTTTATTATAAAAATAGTAAAATAAGATAATATTCTACAATGGAAGGTTGGAACTTAAATTTCTAAGTAAAGGTGATTATAGTGGTCTAGTTCCAATATTATTTAGACCTAATTTAAGGTTTTGTTTGTGACGGCTTTCTTATTGATTCTTAAAGTAGTTTTTTAATACAAAAATTAAAATTTCGTATATGATTTAAGGCTTAAATCTCTTAATATAATTGATTTACTAAGGAAGAATGCTGATCAGTTGGATAATTGGTTTTATATATTGTTTAAGGCTTGATACTTCAGTATGTGGTACACCTAAATACATGATCGAGATCTAAACATGGCCAAATGGGGTATGCTAAATTTGAGGAAGTATTCAAATGAATTTAATACACACAAAAACTTATTAAAATGGATATTAAGGTAAATGTGGTATGCATAAGTAGAAGGAATTACTCAGATGAATATAGTACACCTGAATACGAATCAAACTAAATACTTAGGTAAATGTGATATGCATATGCATAAGATGTGTACTCTAAGTAGATAGGTCTATTTGTGCTTAAAAATCAAATGGAAAAACTCCATTTAAACTCGATCAAATTTGATTTCAACTACAATTTACCTAGAAATCATTCTAGGTTTGATTAAAAGGAGATTATTGCACGCTTACTAGCTAGATGATGACATCAAAATGTTCACTCAATATCGTTTAATAAGGATGTGGCAATCTATGTAACGGCGAATTATTACGTTCGATTACCGGACGTCCAGACACCCAATCCAGACGCTCCACGTCACTTGATCGAATACACTAGGTCCCGGTGTATTTTGGTGACGTGGCGCGTCTGGTTTGGTGTTCGGACGAATCAGGGTACCGAACGTAATAATTTGCCCTATGTAACATGGACCTAGGGTGATTCAATGCTAAGTACAAGGCTAAGCTTCACATATTAGGGTGAATGGGTGGTGTCCACACTAATATGCCATGACAAACAATCTAGATATGCTTGTTAGTTATAACGATCAATTAATTATTAAGAATAATAGATTGCTCAGTACTATGCTCATAAGTTCGGTATTAGACTTGATTCGTATCAATCATGTCTAATCTAATATAGAACCGAGATATCAAATGTTTAGAGACTTTAGGCAAAGTGTATGACGCATGTTCTTAAAAGTAATTAAAAGTAAGATGCCAATGTAATGTAAACATAATGACACCCAGGATATAAACTAGATTAGTCAAATGAAGCCAACCCATATTGCTAACCTTATTTGAATATAAACTACATAAGTTTATACTAATGTTCAAGATTAGGATTTTTTTGCACAATCCATATCATCCAAAATTGATGAAAAATGGTCATCAAATTTTAAATATTTTACATGTTTTGATTTTGATTTTTTTTTTGGAAAGTATCATTTTAATTAAAATTTAATAATAATATTTTTGAAAGAAAAGGTTTTTAATATCAATAATTAATATAAAATTTGATTTTATTTTGAAATTTTTTATGATTAAGAAATTGAGGATTACTAACTACTTTCCTCAATTAATTAAATAAATGAATAAATAAGAATGTTTTCAATAGGAAAAATATCAAATCATCAACCTTTGATTTAACAAAGGAGGTAATTACTCCAATTAAAAGGAAATAAGGAAATAAACATTCTCAAATATTTTTAGAATCTTTGAAAATTATTTTGAATTTTAATAAATATCATGAAGTTTATAATATTTTAAAAAATTGTAAATACAACAAAAAAATTATAAATATTTGAGAAGGCTTAAAAATGGTCACTAATTTTTTAGGGGTGAATAAACCCTTAAATAATGATTATTGTAAGTATATTATATAAGTTAATTGATTAAAATTAATGGGTTTTAATTATGAAAAATAATATGTTGGCACATGCAAAAAAAATCATACTTTTTAAATGAAGTTTATCATTTTAAATAATTGAAACCAAAATTCACACTACAGGAAAATCACACATTAACGGCGGATTTTTCCGGTGGCTTTCCAGTGAACTATTTTCCGGCGATTGTCCGACAACGTTTCTGACAGTGTTTCCTTATTATATTTTAAATAAAAAAAATGTTGTCCTTATAGCACTTTTGCCCTTCCAGCAAACTGGTTGGGGCTTTGAATTAATTTTCATACTCACTTCAAATCCCACAGCGGGAGGGCAGCCGAGCAGCTTTGATTTTTTAATAATTATTTTTTAATTTCCGGTGGCCTAAAACTGCCGGAAATAAACAGCCGGTTTTAATTTCCTACGTGGTTTATACCGGCAAAAAAAAAAACCGCAGGAAGGCCACCAGTTCCGCCGCAAAAACCTGTCGGTAATAGCCAATTTTCCTGAAGTGTCACATCTAAAAAAATTAAAATTAGGCACCACAAAAAAGACCAAAACAAATTAATTACACTAATAAATAGGTTTAAATGTTCCTATTAAGCATTTTAAATACCATTGAGAATTGAAACATCCAAGATATTTAAAGAAATAAATTATGAGGATATTTGAATTTTTAAAATCAAAATATTCAGTATTTTCTAACAATAACAAATTTCAAAATGCTTATGCTTAGATAACTTTTTGATGAAATTTCAACAAATTTGGATCTATAGTTTACATTGAGCTCAAAATTTATCTCCAATTTAATTGGTTGAGAAGGTCTAAACAATTTGATCATATTTTAATAAAATTGATGACAATGATTTTGTCTTCAACTCTGTAATGAGTTAATACCAGTACACATTGGGTTAATAGGTTACCAATTTACCTGATGGCTTCCCTTGCCAACAACTCTCTATTTAGTGCATGAAATTGAGTATTAAAAAAACAAAAATGATAAGTAGTTCATGATCTAGAAATGGGTGGAAGAATTAATGCAGGCCATGTCCTAAAACCTATAAAAGAGTTTAGTATTATATCTTAATCAGCTACTTTCCGAGAAAATGCTTAGGCTCAAAACTTCACTAAGTACTCTAGGAGAGCTCCAAGAACCAAATCTCAAACCAAATAAAGCTGTCTACTCTCTAGACTCAAACAAAGGCTTAGGGATTGAAGAAGAGCTAGTAGAGTTTCTTGAGAATGTAAGAAGCTACCCTTGGTAATAGACTAATATATCCCGTATGGTCTGCTTAGGACAGCTTTCTCGTAGCTTTATTTTTTAAATAGTAATCATAATTTTGTTTGGTTATTATTTTCTTATTTCTTTCTTACTGTTTTTCTGAAATTTTTATTATGAAAAGTTTATTTCTACAACCAGAATAGTAAAGTTGCTTTCTCATAGTAACTTTACAAGCAACTTTATAAAAATTTTATAAAATGTTGCAACCATTTCAAACAAATTATCACTTAACCACACCTTTAAATCCATGGATAGCTCAACTAAGGCAAGGTTGAGTTAGGGATTTGTAAAGTGGATGATTGGGAACCTCTTGATGGATGAAGTGCTCTTGCCTTGGACTTAACAACTCACCCTAATTAAGTTCTTAATTCTAGTTTAAGCTAAGTTAATAATGGGTTAGGGCCATGGCTTTGGGTTTGCTTGCTGGTTGGATTAAATTAAGTCCCTAGGTAGTTAAATTGATTTTGGGCATCTCTTATTGATTGAAAAGCTAAATTGGATCTTAAGGCCAATCTAGGTTTGATCCTAGTTCATTTGATCTTGGGGGATCGTGTTAGGGTCAAAAAAATTTAATCTGGGAACTTAGCTTAGGAATGTCTCTCATAATATAGTTTGAATTTATTAGAAGGACTTGCTAACGAAACACCAACCTTTGTGCTAGACCAATATTTGATGATCATTATTATTCGACTACAATCCATCGACTACCATTACCTGACTATGGTGTCACGACCACCACCACCTGACCATGACCACTCTACCATGTTCCACCAACTATCTCTGCTCAACTATGATCCCTTAACCATCATTAGTCGATGATGATTCACGAACAATTTCCACCTTACAAATATCCCTTAATTAACCACTATCGCCCAACAACGGTTCGTTGACCACTGCCATATGTCGATAGTCTATCAAGGATCATTGTTCGAAGATGGCCCACTGCCCACGCTGCCCGACTGTGGTATGTCGACCATCGTCCCTCGATTACTGTTCTCCAACCTCATCAGCTCAAATATGATCCCCCATCTGTCATTGCTCTATTATGCCTCTGATAACCAATGCTCAATAGTGATCCCTCAATTATCATCATCCGACTACGATCCTCCGACCTCCATTAGCTTAATATGGTCCTTAAACCTGTAGTCCTCTCACTATTATCACCTTACTATAGCAAACTTTATTGACTTTGTTGCCTGTTGTCAGCAACAATATCCGCTCACGTTATTACATATAAGGCTGAAACCCTATCCCCTGATATCATCTTCAAGATTTATGTTAGGCATCTTAGTCTTTAATCTCCCTCCAACAAAGGAAAACAGCTAAACAAATAACAAATGACTTTCAATTATAGCTCTAATGCCACATGATTCAACCAATTTTCATCAACATCTATTATATATAGTTTTTATATTATATCAACATATTCCCCAACTAAAAGAAATAATACCATTTGCAACAGATAAAAAAATAATATTTGAATCATTCTACTTAGGCCAAGCCCCATCCTTTTATGAGTTTTTTTATGAAACAAAATAAAATATATAATGTCTGTTGCAACTAGTCTTTTATCTATGTATGGAATGGATCTTTATATCAAGGTGAACATTGATGGGGCTTTTATCCCAGTCCAACTATGGGGGCTTGGGCTTGATTATCCGCAATGACAAGGGCACCCCACTTAAAGCCTGTGGGTGGGAGATTTAGCACTGGGATAGCACACATGTGAAGCTCCAAGCTATCCTTCGGATTAACCTGGCTCTCTCGGACTGGATGTTCGACTATGTCGGTATCATTATTGAAGGTGACAACATTAGCGTCCTCAACTTTATTCAAGATTTTGTTGAAAAGAAGAAGTGGACTACCCGCCCTGAGCTGAGAGATGAACTTAACTGGGTGCAACTGTTCCACAAAATTCTTTTCCAATTTACGCCGAGCGAGTTTAATGGTGCAACCCACTTTTGCCCCCGAAGGGCGACTACTTATAATTTTGTTTGAGAATTTGTGGATATGGATAGGGATACTATTCCTCAGGAGCTTTTTGATATCCTGGTGGAGGATATGGTTTTCATGTTACAGCTTAGGGCTGTTTTTTGCCCGTATTGTACTTTTTTACTTTGCTTTAAAGCAATATGTATTTCAAAGAATGGATCTTTGTACTATGATAAGATGGTGGTAAACTCTCTAACATTACTACCACTAATATTCTGACATGTAACAATTATGTAACTAACATTCCATTAAATTTTATGTATAATATTGTGTGAATCGTAATTAAATATATATTTTTTATTGTCTATCTTATATTTAAGTTATTAAGGATATATATACATGAGTTATTACTTGTGTTCTAACACAAGGTGGTTTGACCAAGTTTTTTTTTTTTTTAATTTCAGTTGGATTACATTAAGGAATAACATTAAGCCTTTATATTTTTGCTTTAGTCATCAATGTTCTTACTAGACATTGTAAGAGGATGTATGTTGGTGTATGCTTTTTAGTGATGATATTCTTCTTGTTCATAAGAATAGAAAGGTAGTCGATGAAAAACTTGAATTAAGAAGGTCAAATTTAGACTTTAAAGATTTTGATTTGAGTAAATCTAAAATTGAATATATGGAATGAAGTAGTAAAAAATATAGTTGTTGGATTGTGATATTGGATGATCAAGTTATTAAAAAGAGTGCACATTTAGATGTCTTAGGCATATTGTTCAAAACAATGGTGAAATAAACGAGGATATTATTTATAGAATTCAAGTTGGATGATTGAAATGGAGGAATACATTGAACCTATTCTATGATAAAAAGTACCCCTCAAACCTAAGGAAAATTTATAAGATAGTGGTGAGACATGCAATATTTTATGGCATAAGATGTTGACTATTAAAATAGAAGCATAAAATTAAGTTAAGTATTGTAGGGATGAGAATGCTAAAGTGGATGTGTGGCTTTACATTTAAAGAAAGAATGCAAAGTGAGTATATGCATGAAAAGGTTAGAATATCACCAATGACATATAAAAATATAGAGAGTTTCCTTAGATTGTTTGGTCAAATAAAATGTTGGTTTTTCAATGAACCTGTTAGGAGAGTAGATGCATTAGATCCGACTTATGCTAAGAAAGATAGAGACATGCCTAAAAAACTTAGCTGGAAACTGATAAAAATAATCATTTTTATTGGATTAAATGAGAATTTGACTTTTAATAAAACACAATAGAAAAAAAAGATTCAAATAGCTGACCTCATGTATAATTTTTTTTTTTAATTTTTTTCGACTTCACGTATAATTATTTTAATAGATTAGCTCAAAATCACATTAAAAATTATATCTTAAAATTGAAAAAGCTATCATAAAAAGTTTTAACACTTTGAATTAAACTTTCACTTACTTTGATAATTAACACTCAATGAAATAATTAATGATAAGGAGGTCTTTTTTGTCCTCCGTCAAAATTAAAACTTAATAGAAGCACGTGATACTTATCCTATGTAAAATTCAACATATGCGGTAATTCAAAAGATGAAGAGGGAATGAAAAACACTGGAACTTATCCAATTATCGTTGAAAATTATATAAGCGGTGGAGGACCGTAGTGATCAGTGTATCGTGTAATAATTGGGTCAAAAGGTGGCCGCCCTTTGCACGTTTTAACAATTAAGGCTTTATTTGATTTATTTCCCTTTACAGTATAAAAACGTCAATAATAGAAAAGACCTTTTTTAACGGAAAAAGTTAATATATAATGCTTCTCAAAATAATACAGAAATAGAGTTTTTAAAAAAGTTTGGTTCACGTCCAAACAAGTTCCACATCTACGTTTTCCGTTTCAAACTGAGAAAAAGGAGAAAAAACGTGGAAACAAACGAGCCCTAGCATTCTCCCTACGCGTTGGAACGCCGAATGAGTTATGGCTTCGCTTTCATTATTAAAATAATATTTTAGTATGAAAATTATAATTTAAAATATTATTTTAAAAAATAATAAAAAAATAATCTCAAATAAAATCTGAGGGTTTTCAAGTAGTTTTTAATTCATAAAATGGAAAATAAAGGAGGGTTACTTTTTGGAAGCTTGTTGTCTTCTCGAATCATGGCAATTTCTTGTTAGTTTTTTTTTTTAATTTTTTTTTAATGGAAATTCCTTGTTTGTGTTAGAGCAATTTAAACAGTTTTAGGGCGTAACCTTCAAATATATGATTTTTTTTTCTTTTTTTATTTGGATCATTTTTTATTTCCCCCTTCCTCAATTGTTGGCTTTATTATGCTCTCATCTCCCTCTCTAAATTATTTTTGTTGTTCAACAACTGGTATTACATCATCTTTGTATATCTCATTTTCCAAACCCTTAATGTCAAGCTCTAGAGTTGTTTCATTTTAAAGTATAAAAAAATCAACAATTTCAACACAAGTGTAGTCCAGAGGGCCATAATGTCTTTTTTTTTAAGTTGAAACCTAAAAAATGAATAAATAATTTTATGTTAAGATTATACATACTATTTAAATTGACACTTGTGCATAAATAATAATTTAATGTAATATCATACATATTTTTTAAATTCAGATTATACCAAACATATACAAGATCGTTGAATCGTTGATGCTCCAAATAATTCTGTCTCTTTGAGTCGATCTGTTAAAAAACACTCCAATTTCTCTCGCATCTTGATAAAGATGATATTTGGCTGGAAGAACCTAATTATCCAAGCATATTTGTGAAGAAAAGAGCATCTGATTTTGCTAAACCAAATTATTCAATCCACATATAACTTGTCGTTTGCAGAATATTTATATTGCCTTAAAAAAGAAAGAATGTCAACATGTTTATCTGGCTTGCTTTCTTGCAAGCATCAATTAATCCTACAATAACAACAAATGATCAGCATTAAACATCTTAATTAATCTCCTAAAGCTTCCAACAATAGCTTTCAGGCTACGAATTTTAAATCAAAGCATTGCCTCTATAAAACATACGGCCAATCTCTAAACCCTCATAATCACAAAAAGCTTGTAAGATACCATCATTTGACAGGCTCGTTAGAATGGCCTCTCAAATGGGTCTCTCCAAGCTTCTGCTTGTTTTCTCCCTTCTACGCATAAAATATTCTAATCGATAATGCAACCATTCAAACTTTGAGTAAATCTAAACAATACACGTAGAAAAACTCGATAATGCAACCATTTGCAACCATTCAATCTCACAAAAGCCGATAGTGCATATTCACCGTGAATGGATTCACGTCTTAGTGACCCCCAATGCGATAGAGAGAAGAAAACGAAAGCGAGGGCTGCGAGCAAGCAGGCGATTTTGCTTCTTGAAATAGAAAAGACACCGGAGGCGGAGAAGAAGACGTCGGAGGCGGAGAAGATGACACTAAGGCGGAACGAGAGCCGTGATACAAATATGTCGAATAGGGTTTTTTTTTCTTTCTTCTTGTCGTGACTTTGTATATCTCCGTCACTCCGCAGTCCGCTCAGATGGCATCTCAGCCGTCCGTTTTCCTTTTTAGCGAACCATCAGGTTAAAGGAAACTGAAACTGGTTCGACGGTTTGACTGTCGGACCACCGGTTCGAGCGGTTCGGAGCCAGTTTTCTACGAAAACGGTTGTATCCCGAACTGTAACCGGCTGGCCGGCCGGTTCCCGATTCAACCGGTTGAACTGGCCGGTCTGGTCTGATTTTAAAAGCCTTGTGTTCTATACTTTTTTTTAATATTTTTCTCTCTATTATTGATAGACTTTCTCTCAAGTAGTCTGTTGTTGGCCATTATCTAAATTTTATTATATTTATATCTTTACTAATATATTCATAACAACAATAGAAGCAACAACTACTATATGGGATTGGCTATATAAATTCATTTTCACCTGTTATGTATTGATTTAGTTTTAGGATATGATGTTCATGCATGCTACCACACCCTTGTAAATCTCTATAAATAGAGGCCTTGTATGTTGTATTGATTTGGGGAAAAATCCAAATAAGTTTAATTTTATTTCCTCCAAATTATGTGTATTCCCTCTGCTCCATCTATCTCTCTCTCTCTCTTTCTTGCAAGAAGAGCTCAAGATGAGCTCTCAAAATCTTACTCCTAGATCCTACAATCTGGTATCAGAGCTGGGATGTGAAGGAAGTTCTTGCATTCAAGAAAAAGAGGGATGCTCGACAGCGTGTGGGGTGCGGGCATTGCTGGTTGATATCGGAGCTTGTGCGGGTAAGACGGTAGAGCTGTTGGTACGCGAGGGAGATACCGGGCCTGGAGGAGACGTTCGCGTGGGAAACGCACGACGGCGGAGCTCGCAGAGTCGCGGTATGCACTAGGCACAAGATTCATGTGGGTGGAGGCCGCATGAATGATGGTTGCGAGAGGCGAGTGGGGGGCTGGAGCAGCGCGTGTGTAGACGGCTGGGTGCTGGGTTCTCGGGGTTCGCCAGATTCAGTGATAGGCGTGGCCAGGTTAGCGACGGTTTAGGTTGCTAGTTTGCACCCAAGAAGCCTTAAGAAACCTAAGAGTGAGGAGAGCCACCGAGGAATTTTCATGGGCGTAGGAACGACGTTTGGAGCAGAGGTTGCGGTAGGGCTTGGCCAGGCGCAATTCTGCCTATATGCTCGGGTTACTCGAGTCTGAAAAGATCGGTAAGAAGTTTTTCTTATTTATTGTTCGGTGAAATCTTGTTCATCATAGGAGCATATTTGTGCCATTGTGGCACATATCAAGTTTTTTCTTTCTTGAACATGTCGATGCAAAGATTCGAGATCGACAAGTTCAAGAGGGAGGACGATTTCAACCTATGGCGAATCAAGATGAAGGCTCCACTGGTTCATCAAGGCCTTGCTGATGCAATTTTTGAAGAAAATCTTGTTGCAATCACTAACATAGTCAAGGTTAGGGAAATACAACTGAAGGCGCACAGTATCATCCTTCTCTCTCTTGGTGACTAAGTGTTGAGGGAGGTTGCTGAAGAAGGTACGACATTAGAGGTATGGAGGAAGCTTGAATCAATTTATATGAAAAGATTGCTTACTAATTGACTACTATTGAAGAAATACTATTAAAGAAATAATTATATACGCTCCAAATGAAAGAAACCAAGGAACTTAGAAAGCATTTGGATGATTTTAATAAATTGATTCTTGACCTCAAAAATGTTGACGTGACAATAGAAGAAAAAGATCAAGGGATCATACTCCTTAGCTCTCTGCCGAAGACATATGAAAACATAGTGGACACTATGTTGTATGTGAAGCAAACATTGACATTGACGGAGGTAAAGACTGTCTTAATGTCAAAAGATATTCAAAGAAAATCCGAACAGAAAGAAGATAATAGTGGCATCATTCTGATCGCTAGAGAAAGATCATAATTTAGTAGGAATAAGTCTAACAAGAAGTGCTTTCTTTGTCATAAGGAAGGGCACTTTATTAAATATTGTCCTAATTTAGTAAAACTGCAAGGAGTTGGACTCAATTCAGAAGCCAGTTTAGCAGTAACAGTAGACTTCGTAGACGGTTGGACTAATTCAGATGTTTTGTAAAGTCTGGACTAAGGGGGAGATTGTTATATGTTAGTCCAGGTTTTATGTTGCTTCTTTGTACTTTCTTGTAGTTTCTTTGGTTTGTGTTGCCTTTGCTATAGCCTTTTTTGTCTTTAAATAAGTGCAATTAATAGGTTGTCATAGGTTTACGCCATTTCAATAGAATTTCTGTTCACTTTCTTTTCATATTTATTCTCCCTCTCTTCAAGAAGCTGAAATTAGAGCTTCTCTTCCTCTCAAAGTTTCTACATCTCCTTTATGTCATATTAAGAGTCAAATTCTTATTTAAATATAATAAAAAAGATCATTTTTAATACTTTCTAATAAACTCCTTTTATGTCTATCTCTATCTTTCTTAAAGTAAATTGGATCAAATATATCTACTCTCCTAACAGGGTTATCCAAAGACCAATATTTTATGTAACAAAATCATTTATGGCGACTCTCTAATCTTATATCACTAGAGCTACTCCAATCTTCTTATGTATATGCTCATTTCACATTCTATCTCTAAGTGTAAAGTCAGACATCCACCTGAGAATCTTCATATCTACAATAATTAACTTACTTTATGCTTATGTTTTAATGACCAATATTTTGTACAACAAAGTATTGTATGCCTCACTACCATCTTATAAATTTTTTTCCTAAACTTGAGGGGTATTTTCCTATCACACAACAGACTTGAAGCTAGCATTCCTCTACTTCAACCATCAAAGTTGAATTCTTCTTGTAATATCCACATTTATTTCACCATCATTTTGAAAAACAGACCTACAATAGGACTAAATATTCAAAATAAAAAATATGAATAAAAACCCCTTAAAAAGGCATTTATTTATTGATTGAACAATTTAATTATGTCAAATTGATTTGAATTGAATTTTTTAAATTAATCTTTTATAATATATATGACATACATAATATTCTCAATAAAAATAGTAATAATTAGACAAAAACTATGATAACACCAAAATTTTATGTAGTGTCGCCGAGCTAGGAGTGGAATCAAACCCTCCTTTGAGGGTGAACAAAATATAATGAGTACATACATAACCTTAGATGTGAAATATAAAATAAAAATCTAAGTAAAATTTTAAACAACATAATTATTGAGGGAGACAAAAAATTATTAAAATATTTATCATATTAAATAAAATGAAAATTTCAGAATAGATAATTACCGATTATAAACTCTTCTTAGATCCACCCCTAACTAAGCTTAAATTTGCATATTTTATTTGAAACATTTTTTTTATTTTTTTTTCTAAAGCAGCTTTTTAATAAAAAATTTTAAATTTAAATATTTTTGTATAAAAAAATATTTTAATAAACAGTAAAAAAATAATTCCAAATGAAACCTTAATGTTTCACTATAAGATGAACAATAATACAAAGTTTATGTTATTTCAAATAATTTGAAAGTTTTGTTGGATAACAATCAAGATGATGACTAGGCTTACTGAGCTCTTTGGTAACTTGATAGTCAAAGATTCTTGGCAGCTTCCGACAGCCTAACCACTTATATAATGCAAAATGGTTTACACTGTACACGTTTGATAAGATATATGCACCTTCCTAGCAAAAGGCATCGAAGATAACAACCATTATTTTAGCCTAACATTTGGAAATTTCAATTTTTTGCATAATAAAAAAATGTATGCGGTCAAGTACAGATCTTAGCATGGTACCCATACATGAAAGCAACAATAAAAAAAAAATAAGGCTCTTATCAAATTTTATTGTGAATGATTGAGCGAAGGATAGGATTATAAACGAGTTGAGTTGAGTTTGAGTAATTAATTGAGTTAGAACTTAAGTTTGAGCCTTATTCCACGAGTTTTAGCTTGATCTTTTGTTATGAAAGAGAGAAAATTATCATGATCCAAACAATTATTATGAAATAATAAAAAGAATTAGAAATTAGAAAAATAATAATAAAGAATAAGTCAATATAAGTAAGTAATATGTAATTTTTAAATTTTTTTATTAACTTTGTAATTAAAATAATGAAGGATAATTATTGCGGGCTAGAATATACGCGGCATTAGTATGAGGGATTTTTCGTCGTAGCGTTGTTTGGATTTCTAGCACACAAATAGAAGATTATAAACCCTAGAAAATACTAGAGATTTTTAATGTGGAAATCCTGTAAAAGAAGAAAAACCATGGGGCATTGTCTAGTTGAAATGATTAAACTAGTATTTGAATAGATTATATAGTTTAATCAGTCATTTAACTTGAAGAAGATGAAATTATAATAATAGGGAGAGTTGGGTAGAAGTTCGATGTTATTTGGTGGCTTGGCAGAAGTCGGTGGTAGTCTTTAGCCGGGCAGAATTTCGGTGATGGCTGGTGATCAGGCATTCTGACGATGGCTGGTGGACGGGCAGAAGTTCGATGATGACTGGTGGTTGGGCAGAAGTTCGGTGAAGATAGGTGGCTGGGTAGAAGTCCGGTGACGGTAGGTGGTCAGGCGGAAGTCCGGCGACGGCTGGTGGCCGGGAAGAAGTACAGCTACAGTTGGTGGCCGGGCGAAAGTCCGACGTCGGCTATTGGTGGCTGGGCAAAAGTCAAGTGATGGCTGGTGGCCTGGTAGAAGCCTGACGACAGTCAGTGGTTGGGCAGAAGTTCGACGATGATCGGTGGTTAGGAAGAAGTCCAATGACGGTTAGTGGCTGAGCAGAAGTCCGGCGATGGTCATGACCTGGTAGAAGTCCGACGATGGGGGTGGTCGGGTAGAAATCTAGTGATGGTTAATAGCTGGGCGGTGGTCAAGGAGGAACTTGGTGGTTAGAGAGATTTCAGATTTCTCTTCCTTCTTCCTCTTATTTCTCCCCCCTTTCTACTCTTTGTGAAAAATGAGATGTCTATTTATAGTTTTTTTGAAGTGACATGGTTAGTAAATAGGAAGATAGTTAAAGGCTTGTTGGGAGTGTTTTTGATGAATGACTGATCTTGACTCCCTTGATCTTGAACCATTTATCGAGCATTTGAATATCTTAATGATGTCAGAATTTGATGATCTTAAGCTCGTTAGATTTGTCTCTTCAAGTCTCTCAATTCTACTATAAACATGTAATATTTGAATATCATTTGATCATCTAATTTATGCTTTGAAGCTTCCAAACGTGCTTCAGGCCCTTGATTTGGACCCATTTGAGCTTGGATTGGATCAAATTTGGTGTTGTTGGGTTCCTGTTTTTGATATATTTAGTTCGACTATAATTTTGATGAAATCAGAGTTTGAATGATCCCAGAATTAATTATGAAAGTTTTCGATTCAACTTTGCCTTGAGATTCATTCCAAATCAAGACAATTTTTTGACTGGTTGAAGTTTGACTTGCTAGCTCATTCAGCTCGACTCGTAAGCCATTCATTGAACCGGCATGACTCACTTACACCCCTAGTCAAGGATCAATAAATTCTATAAGCATGATGGCAAAGACAGATGCTAATGTTTTGAAGAGTTTTTTTCTTGTTGAGGATTCATGTCTGAGATGAAAGCACTTCTGAGGCTGAAAGCAGTAACTTACTAAGTACTACTTCTTATGATTTAATTTGTTCGACAGAATTATTTTAATATAAGATCCAATATGACACATCGACATGCAAAATGATCTACGATATATGAATGTGACGAATATCAAAAAAATATTTTGAATATAAATAAATTAATGAAGAATGAATCAAAATCATAAAATTATGATTATTATGATTATTAATGTTATTATTATTATCAATCAATTATTTATTAGGAAATGTCATTATGAGCCATGCTTGGCATCCTATAGGCCTCTTGGTCAAGCCCTTGATTCATTGAATATCGTGTGACACATAGAGGAAATTTATATACATTGTTAACTATGGGGTTAAATGATGCTATCCCAATACCATTATGAATCTTCAAAACTCAAAAAAATTAATGGACCCGGGCAAGTCCTCTATAGTGCAATGGAGGGCATGAAACCTCCAACATATTGTCACTGGACTCATTATCTTTAAACATGAAAAGTCCATGAAATCAAATTATTTCTCAAACTCATAAACTCGAGGGAGTTCTCCTTCACAGGTTGATGAATGACATGAAAACGCTTTTTGATCTATGCAATTAGGCCAATGGAAGAGCAAATTGGATCATATATACGATTAGCCATAAAAAATAGTGACTTTCACGTACACATCTCGATGGATAATGATATATGCGATTCAAGAGTTACAAGATTTTTCCTATTCAATACATTAGATTGAATATGATTTATTTGATGTGGGTATCAATTTTCCACGGGCACAAGCCTCCATTATAAATTACATTTTAAGTCTCAACCTAAGAACACTCTCAATCAGGAACGTAGTTTTATTTTTTTCTTGGCTTGGTGCATATTGCGATTCATAGGTTCTTCTAATCTAAAGGAGATAGGCTCAACATGTTATTCATCACAAACAAAGAACATGCAATCATCCGGTTAGTTTGAAAGGAAGAAATCAAGAGACAAGAAATCGTACATCAGACATGCAAGAGAGAGAAAGAAGGAAGAGATGTCATCAATATGATGTAGATAAGTGGGATTTATAGCCTCTCAAGAATGGAGAGTTCACCTAACGATAAGATCCGTCTTCCTTTGATCCTAAATCTATTTGAGATCGATATATTTTGAAGCACTTTCCCAATGTTCCATGTTTTCGATGGCAAGTGATGATGCTTTAGATTTCTCATCAAAGATATTCACTTATGATCCCAAAGCAAAGATATCCACTCATCAGACACTAACACAGTCGTGTCTTGGTTTTTAGCATGATTAGTTTTTCCGTCGTGTAAGGGTCTCAAATAGTTTCATCCTATCTTTGAATACATTTTTGCATTCATTACAATAGATCATAGTTTCTTTTGATCAGATTCTCATCAAATTAGGCATTTTTCCAAAACACCCTCCTAAGGGCAAGTCTCTGAATGAAAAGCTGCTGGACTTGATTAGTATATGGCCTACTCGGTTTCAACGGGAAGAAACATAACACTGTAAGAGTTGATTAAGAAGGGAAGGAACGAAGTGGAGTTGGTTAGTCAGGTCTGAGTGGGCATGTAATTATATGCAATGTCAATAGATTTGAAAGCTATGTATTGTTATACAGAAGCTTAAAATTTGAATTTTAATGTGAGGAGGAGAATGAAGAAGAGTCTAGCCGCTCAAGTTTTTCTAAGGCATCCCTTGCCCGTAGAAGGTGTCAGATGTTTTTGATAGAGTTTCGACAACTTTCGTCCGCTAGCAGCGGCCTCTATGTAGATTGGCGTCAACAGTGAGATTGAGATCGAGCAAAGAGTGAGAGAGAGAGAGAGAGGGCAGCAAAATTCTTTTTGGAATTAAAAAATTATGTATAAATTCTTTTTTACGAAAATATTAATTTAATTTATTGTTTAAAAGAAAAATTTTATCTTGGTGAATAAGTCTTTGACAAAGTTTTTGATATATTTTGGTGTTGGTAGCTTCTGCATAAAATTACTTTTAAAAATTTTTAAAGAGCCACACTGTATGGAAATGAAAGCTCTGGCAAAGACAACCATTGATGTTGTCATAAAATTCCTCAAACAAAAAATCGTTATGAGGTTTGGCCTACCACTTGCACATCACCAACAACTGCAACAATTTAACAACAAAAGCATCTAATTCTACACATATCCTTAGAAACTAAGAAACAAAAATTAAAAACATTTATAAAAGATTAAGAAAAACAATATGAAATGCAGATTTGAAGAGGAGTCGGACAAAATTTAGTTGGAATTCCTTTGATGCTGAAATCTTCCATAGTTCTTCTTGCATTTGGCATCTCTTTTGTAGTTATTCTATATTAATTTGCCTCTCCATTTGATTAATAAGGAGAAGCTTTTGCTGACAAGTTACTAGATATAAGAAAATTTGATCTGCACTTTTTAAGGTGTTATTAGGTGCTTCTTGAACACAAAAGTGCTTCTTGATAGTTGTCTGAATAATTTCCTGGACTTCCATAAGTGCTTCTTGAACACAAAAGATAAACTTCTTTGTGAAGGATGTAATTCCAATCACTACCCTTTCATTCCGTCTTTGATAGTTGTCTGAATAATTTCCTGGACATCAGTAAAAGCTTAACGATGCATCAAGAGAGTGTTGAATTAGGTGCGCTGCAACACTTTTAGAAATCATTCCGAACTCAAAAACTCCCTCAATAAATGTACCGAAGATGAATATACAAATGAACAAGATGATTGTGTTTACTGAACTACATATGCTTTAATTCACCTGAATCATTAAAAACTGAAACACAAATTACTAGTGTCGACACAACAAATAGGATGTTGATGGTGTAAGAATAATTTGAAAAGCGATTGCTATAATTTTAAGCACAAGTAGAAGAAATTACTCAACAATAATAGCATATGAGTATTTAATAATCAAATAACTATATGAACTATGTAAGCATTCAAATTGAGTAAATATGCAAAAATATTAGGATAATGACACAAATAATCTTTATTTTATTCAACATGAAATCAACACAAATACAACTTATGATTTTATTGCTTCCCTCCTTTTGACAAGGGGTGTCAATTTTGAGTCATGGGTCGGTTTCAGGATGAACTTGAAACAGATCTGGCACTATTCGGGGCCAACAAAATATTGCTAGTTTTCGGGGAAAAAATGAGTCAATCTCCAATTTTTGGTAAAAAACGGGCCAATCTCGGGTTTCCGGGTCAAAATGGGTTTTCGGGTAAAAAATGGGTCGATTTCGGGTTTTCGGGTCAACCCGAACCCGACCCGGTTTTTAAAACAGGTCGATTTGCTGAACTCGAAACCATCTTTTTAAGGATCCGGGTTGACCCTAATCCGGAATTTTCGGGTAGGATTCGAGTCGGATTCTCAGGTCGTGTCAAATATTGACACCCCCTACTTTTGACCAATGCTTTTTCTTGTTAGCATAATAGCTTTACACCTGTCTTCTTCTGCAATTGATGAATATAATCACTACATGCTTTCTTAAACCCAATAATCATGACGGTAAAGCAAAGGCACAAAGTTAATCCCTTTCCTAAACCTTCCATGACTGTAGTGGTTCATAAGTAGAACACCAACTGCTATAAATGTACACAATCTCTATTCTAGATTACATAGATACACAAAAAATCTATACAAACATACTATAAAAGATTGCTGGAGAGAGATTAGCAGAAGCTGTCAATGATTTTTCATTAATGAACGCTGATTTTTCTTGAATTTTTCTTTATATAGCTATCAAGCACTCCTTGATCACCATTCCATTAAACTTTTCTTCTTAATTTATCTTGTAAATCCTTAGGGATAACTGAAAGTTCAGTGCAAAGTTAAATAAAAGATGTTAGGTTTGGTCCATATTTAGTTTTAGCTTGACTTGCTCCGCAATACACTACTCCAATGTCTATTCTATATATACTTTATTTGCCTAGTTTGTATCTTGGAGAAAATTGAATAAAGCTAAGTTTTGTTTTCTTCCATATCTGGTCTCTTCCCCCCTCTTCCTTCCTATCTTCCTTCCTATCTCCCTCCCTCTCTCTCTTAATCAAGAAGCTCAAGAAGAAGCTTCTCCCTCCCAAAAATTCAAACACAAGGAAAATAAGATAAGAACTTGTATTATTTAGCAAATTTGTGTGATATATTAAAGAGGCCATTGACCATATTCTAGTGGTTAAATTTTATCACTATATACTCATATGTAATAGTAGAATTCGGGAGAAAAAACTATGAGGACTAGTAGTGATATGTCACCAAAAAATAGTCTTGATCCAGCACGAATCTCGAGGCTAAATCAAGTTGGAAACTTCCAAAATTAAAATTGGGATCATCCGAACTCCGATTTCATCAAACTTACAGTCAAACTGAGCGTCTCGGAAGCACGAACTCAACGACACCAAAATCGACTCAATCCAAGCCCAAATGATTCCAAATCAAGGACCCGAAGCGCTTTTGGAAGGTTCAAACTACAATTTGGATTATCAAACAGCTTCCAAACGTGGCATGCTTATAGTCGAATCGAGCGGCTCGACGAGACGAATCCAACGAGCCTAAGATCATCAAATTCTGATATCATTAAGACACTCAAATGTCCGATAAATGCTCTATGATCAAAGAAATCAATACGGGCCATCCGATGGAGCACTCCAAACCTACCCCGGATCTTCTCTATATTTACGGGGTGTGCCACTCATGAAAACCTATAAATAGACCCCCACTCTCTACATGAGGGGGACTTTTGGCTAGAGATTAGAGAGAGCTCTTCAAGAGTTCCAGCACCACCGTCTAGCTCATCCTCGACCACCGCCGGAGTGCTGCCGCACCACCGCCGTAGTCTTGCCACACCACCGCTGGACCACCAAGGGACGCCGGAGTGCAGTCGCACCACCGCCGTAGTCTCGCCGCACCACCTTCGGACCACCAAGGGACGCCGAAGTGCCATCCGAAGCTGAAGTATCCACTGACACTAAAGTGCCGTTACCGATCCACCGCCTGACACAGGAGTGCCGCCAGATCACCACCGGACAGTGGAGTGACGTTGGACTTTTGTAAAACTCTCAGTTGATATCTGTAATCTGGTCGTCTTCAAGGACGAGTCAGACCATTGTATTTTCCTCAAATTATAGTGGAATCATCTTCAACTGGGCTAGGCCCCATGGTTTTTTCCCTTTCCGGGTTTTCCACGTAAAAAATATTGTGTTCTTTGTGTGTGAGCTGGATATCCGTACAACGCTAAGACATAGAATTATAACTCTATCACCGCGTATATTCTAGCCCGCAACAAGTAGAGTTATCATCTCCTAGAGAAAAAATGAACATTCTTAAAAAAAAAAACAATAAAAAAGGACTTGGTGGAAAGATCATAATGAATAGAAATGATCGTAAAGAATGTTACAAATTGATAAGTTCATAATTATGGAAAAGGAAAGCTACAGCGGAGAGGCAAGTTATCAAAGAAATTAGCAAAAGAGCTTACTCTTCTTATTTTAGACCAACTAAAATTTCTACCTTTCTAAGAAAGATTAGTAAGATTAAAATATGCGACATGATACAAATATTCATAAAAAGAAAATTTATTGCGTGAAGTAGACATCTATTTTTAATGAAGATTTTCTTTGAAATCTCCACTTATAATCCAAGGGAAATCCCATTTAGATCCTAAAGACCTTAACTACATGCCAAAAAAAAAACCTTTTTTTTTTTATTTAAATCAGAGTTCTAAGGAGAACAAACTGAGGCAGCAAAAAAGGATAAATAATTCCTTGTCTAGGTTAGACTAATAGAAATAGACAAGTGATCATAATCAACACATCAAACAAATTTGAATTCCAACCACAGAAAGTTCTTTTTGAAGTTCACATATAATATCAGTACAGTAAATATGTAGTATCAAATAGTATCAATATCTATATTAGTAACAGTAGCAATCCAATGACAAGAGCAGTAGTGTAATACAATAATTGTAAATTCGTGCAGTAACAATAAATCCGTAGAATAATAAGAACAATGCCTCAAGAACATGCATTTCAGCAGTCATACTAAACAAAGTAGAAGTCCTGACTATCACGGTGTTTTTTCAATGTTAATATCAGTGTTAGTAAAATGTCGGCTCAGTAAATAGTGTCATCACCCTTTACCCGTCAGCACAGTAATAATCTCCAACTCTCCCTCCTAAATCATTTTCAGGAGGTACAGCATCCAATAACTGCCCATCTTAAGTTAGCTGAAATATCGAAATGCATTACAACGAAGATTATAAATACTGTAATGCAAATAGACCTGTTTATCATACAATACCATTTCGAATGAGTACATTTTAATAAATATATTAACTACTCTATAATATTGTATACTCGTATAGTTGCCTCTGCATATATCTGTTTAAAATTGAATGGTTTTCTATAAAATTTCAGGTTCACAACCTTACTTTATTATTCTCCGAAAAAAAAATTTACAAACATAATTCAATATAAATTCTAACAGAAACTATTGTATTTTTTTCTTATTTGTAAAATTCTACGAGGAAATTATATTATGGCTTATGTTTACTAATTCATAATTTGTTTTTTTGAAACAGAAAAGTAATGTGTGAGGATAATGAAAATTGTTCAAGTGAAAAGTTCGAAGATGAAGTTTGGTGAGATAACGATAATAAGACAATTATTCAATTTAATAATATTTTGTAGACTTATATGAGTTATATCTTTTTAATGTACGATTACTATTCTCTGTACATAAATAAAAAATCATGCATGACATCTGACCAAATTGGAGACAAATGGATAAGTGAGTTACTTTTTGGCCATCCAGTTAGATTTCATAATATTTTTAGAATGTCTCAGATCATTTTTAACGACTTGGTATGTTTGCTTGAAAAAAAATAAGGGAAGTATGGATCACGTAGGACAAACATTAAAGAAGTACTTGCAATTACATTATTTATTTTATGTCATAATGAATCCATTCCAGCAACATCTGAAAGATTCCAGCATTCTATAAAAATATTTAGTAGATAATTCTCTGTTGTACTTGAAGTCTTAGCGCGATTGTCAATGGACATTATTTCAGTTACAGATAAGCAATTTCAGAATATTCCAGTACATATTCGTAGGGATATGAGGTATATGACATATTTTATAGATTGTATCGGGGCAATTGATGAGACTCACGTTGACGCAAGAATTCCTGTGGAATATAAAATTTCTTTCATAGAACGACATCATAAAGCCACTCAAAATGTCACGGCTACTTGTGATTTCGACATGTGCTTTACATTTGTTTTAGTAGGATGGGAAGGTTCTGCGCATGATGCTCGTATTTTTTAACATGCTGTGACAAATCCTAGATTTAATTTTCCTACACCACCAGCAGGTAAGTTTTATAAAAACTCTATCATTTTCTTTGTAATATATAATGTCATATGTATTGAATTTTGTAAATTTGTTAACAGGTAAATTTTACTAAGTTGATGCAGCTTATCCTCTACAGAAAAGGTATCTGAAGCCTTATCCAGAAACGAGATATTATTTAGCAGATTCTGTACGAGATAGTCAACCTTTAAGGGGTTACCAAGAAGTATTCAATAAAAGACATTCCTCATTACGAAGTATTATTGAGCGTACATTTGGCGTTTGGAAAAAAAAAGGTGAATTCTTTGTGATATGTCATATTACTCATTTAAGAAACAACGTCTTATAGTTGTAGCTACAATGTCATTGCATAATTTTATATGAAGACATAACTCAAGGGTCAATCCATATTTTGATAAGTATGAGATGGAAGATAATTTTGGTTATAGTGAGTTCACTTCAAACAGATTTCCAGAGCAAGTTGACCAAAATATTTGTGTTGATGATGATGTGATTTTGGTTGATGGTGAAGGTGCAACTGAAATGACAGAATTTAGAGATAATATCGCAATGCAGTTGTACAACTTTAGTAGGTAGTACAATTATCTAATTTTGGTAGTTAAATTTTATAATTATACAAGAATCCTGTTTTGTAGTTTTGTATGTTATTGTTAATGAAGTAGGTAATGATTCTTAAATATTTCTTATATATTGCAGGTGTGCATATGAGATGTGATGATCGGAATGCGGAAGTTATAAGAAGAATAACTTTTAAATGAATAATATGATTTCAGTTGTTTATATATTTGTTAGAGTTACTTGAGATGAATTGAGTTGAAGAAAATAAAAATTGTTTGTTAAATTAATTAGTGGATGATGCGTGTTAATATTAAACATATTGTAGTTTATTCAAATTAGATAGTTTATCTGTTTAACTTTTAGTCTGCATATTGGATATGTTCGTTGCTTAAGAATTGCTTAATGGATAAAGATTGTGTGTGGATGGAAATATTGTTTTTTCTTTATATATTGGCTGAACGAATTTTTTCTCCTATTTGTCATGTAAGAACAAAATTATGCACTTATATGAAAAAGAGAACAAAATTAAGCAGTCTTCTTTTGCTGTAGAGTTCTCTGCTTGCTTGTATATTTGGAATTGTTCAAACATAAGATTGTCTCTCTGTTACTTATATATATTTAATAGAGGTGAAGCAATAAAAATATTATTAGAATTTATTTGAGTAGAAACGAGCAGGTTTATACAGTTGGAGGGAATTTAAGAAGACCGTTTTGCCTTCTAAATTTTGCTGAAATAGAAACCTTTATGCAACATTTAAGTGGTAATTGAAAGTTACGACTGTGTCAGTCATTTGAGGCAAAGAAACCCTCAAATTATGATACGCATTCATTTATTTGATTATATTAACATTGGTTACAGTGACAGAATATATAGATGTTTCTGAGACAGGAATTTGATTATTTTCATGTTGAAGATATATAGAACTGGAACACCTGGAGAAAGAAGTTTAATGCTGCAGTCGCCTATTGTTTGCGGAAGACCTCAGAGATTAGTGATGCGGAAGGTTTCTTGGAGTTTGGACTCGAGCAGGGCCTGTTCATTGCCAGTGTTAAAGTCGCTGATTAGCTGGTGCCAGTGTTAGATTCGCTGATTGGAAGTTTTGGTGCTTATTTCGTTTTAAAACGATAAATTCATTTCTTCTTTGATGTTTGGTTCGTCAAATCACGTTCTCAATAACACTTTTTTTCTTTTTTTCATTTTTTTGCTGTTTTGAGAAAGTTTTTTATATATACTTCTCCATTAGAAAACTTCATTTTGTGAACCAATGTTTCTTAGGCTTCGTTTAGTTGCCCATAAATTTTTCCATTTGCGATTGAAATCGGTGAAAAATGAGTATTTTAAATGTTTGTTTGCGTCACTTTTTCAAAAGATCTTTTGATATAACTCCGAATTTTCACCCATTTGTGAAGGAAAAAAATTCCGCTTCTCCGTTCTAATACCTCCATTTAAGAATGAAAAAAATGCCGGTGGAAACCAAACGAAGACTTAAAATTGTATTTTACAAAAGTATCAAAAAAATCAAACGAAACCTTAATTGAAATAAGAGGGTAATTTTGGCTTTTACATTAGTACAGTACAGTAGAGCGGAGAACTGCAATTCAGCGAATCAACCATACAACTTCCAGTTTTTTTAAATAAATTTCTTTAAAACTCGGTTTTTTCGATAACTGTTTTTTACCAACTTAAAGAAAAGGAGAGTGGTGACCAGACAAGGCCTTTAATCAATGGAAAACTCCGATCTTCTCTGTTTGTTCGTAATCGGTGCCTTACCAGCCTTCACCATCACCGCCATGTATTTCTGCATCATCTTCATCATCCGCAACCGCTGCTGCTTCGCCGTGGCCGGTCCATCACCGGTAATCGACGATATCGAGAACCAAAGGTACAATTTTTAGAAGCGTGAAGCACTGGGTTAGGTTAAAGCAAATATATTAGGCAATATAAATACAAATCTAACGGCTAAAAAATCATTGTTATGGCATAACAACAGCAGGATTACTTTTCAATTTCGAAACGGCAAAGAGGAGGTTTTGGCCGGCGACGACGACGGAGATCAGATGTGCGCGGTGTGCTTGTCGGAATTCGCTGACGGCGAGAATATCAGATTATTGCCAGAATGCAAGCATTACTTTCATGTTAAGTGCATCGATAAGTGGCTTCAATCACATTCAAGTTGTCCGGTGTGTCGAGCCAGGACGGTAGATGTGACTGGAGATGAAAAGAAGACAGTTAGAGGGGCGGTGACGGATGTTTACGGCGGCGTGGATCGCCGCGGTGTCTTGGCGGCAGTTCTTGCGGAAGACCCAGAGATTAGTGATGCGGAAGGTTTATTGGAGTTTGGACTCGAGCAGGGCCTGTTCGTTGCCAGTGTTAGATTCGCTGATTAGCTGGTGGCCTCCTTAAGTCCGGATATACTCAGGCTTCGTTTGATTGGAAGTTTTTAGTGCTTATTTCGTTTTAAAACGATAAATTCATTTCTTCTTTGATGTTTGGTTCGTCAAATCACGTTCCCAATAACATTTTTTTTTTTCATTTTTCTATTGTTTTGAGAAAGTTTTTTTATATATGCTTCTCCATTAGAAAACTCCATTTTCTAAAAGAATGTTTCTTAGGCTTCGTTTAGTTGCCCGTAAATTTTTCCGTTTGCGATTGAAATCGGTGAAAAATGAGTATTTTAATGTTTGTTTGCATCACTTTTTCAACAGACCTTTTGATATAACTCCGAATTTTCACCGATTTGAGAAGGAAAAAAATTCCGCTTCTCCGTTCTAATACCTCCATTTAAGAATGAAAAAAATGCTGGTGGAAATCAAACGAAGCCTTAAAACTGTATTTTACAAAAATACCAAAAAATCAAATGAAACCTTAATTGAAATAAGAGGGTAATTTTGGCTTTTACATTAGTACAGTAGAGCCGAGAACTGCAATTCAGCGAATCAACCATACAACTTCCAGTTTTTTTAAATAAATTTCTTTAAAACTCGGTTTCTTCGATAACTGTTTTTTACCAACTTAAAGAAAAGGAGAGTGGTGACCAAACAAGGCCTTAATCAATGGAAAACTCCGATCTTCTCTGTTTGTTCGTAATCGGTGCCTTACCAGCCTTCACCATCACCGCCATGTATTTCTGCATCATCTTCATCATCCGCAACCGCTGCTGCTTCGCCGTGGCCGGTCCATCACCGGTAATCGACGATATCGAGAACCAAAGGTACAATTTTTAGAAGCGTGAAGCACTGGGTTAGGTTAAAGCAAATATATTAGGCAATATAAATACAAATCTAACGGCTAAAAAATCATTGTTATGGCATAACAACAGCAGGATTACTTTTCAATTTCGAAACGGCAAAGAGGAGGTTTTGGCCGGCGACGACGACGGAGATCAGATGTGCGCGGTGTGCTTGTCGGAATTCGCTGACGGCGAGAATATCAGATTATTGCCAGAATGCAAGCATTATTTTCATGTTAAGTGCATCGATAAGTGGCTTCAATCACATTCAAGTTGTCCGGTGTGTCGAGCCAGGACGGTAGATGTGACTGGAGATGAAAAGAAGACAGTTAGAAGGGCGGTGACGGATGTTTACGGCGGCGTGGATCGCCGCGGTGTCTTGGCGGCGGCCGCGCCGCCGTGGTTTGGGACCTTTTGATGAACGACGGGGTTGAGGATTGTTGATAAATTCAAAATCATTGTCATATGAGTTAGTTTTTATTAACCCTATTATTTGTATGGATGTGAATTTTCATTTGTGGATGTGACTTATTTTTTTTAATTAATTGCAGTTAATTGTAAGTGAAAGGGTATGTGTGAAGTGTTATTTCATTTAAATACAAGAGTTGTAATGTTTTTTTTATTTTTTTTATTTGAGAAATTGGGTTGAAGCTCGTATATTAATGAAAAAAAATTACAGGTAAAAAAGAAAACCTATAAAGACAAAAAAGAACCAAATAAGAGAAATAAGGAAAATCAAAAGACCAAAAAATCAAAATTGGTCTCAAGCTGGCAAAATTGGTCTCAAGCTGGGGTCAACCTACAAGCAACACAATACATCAGATTTGGAGAAAGACACCTAGCCAAAACAGAAGAGGGGAGCCTGAAAAATCTGTCAAAAAAATGGCCAAAAGGCCCTCCAGGAGCTAGTCGGTTGCCTAAAGGCCTAGATGAGACTAGAGAGATCAGAGGGTGTGAGACAAGTCTTCAAATCTCGGAAACAGCAGGAGTCCTCCAACAAGTTGAAATCGGTGCACAGGATGACCCCATTCATCATTGACCAAAAAATGTATCCAAAAACTGATCCCAGAAAGGATCAAAAGCTTGAAATACTGTCTGAAAGCAAAACAAAGCTCCGAAGAGATCTAGAACAATAAGCCATAGGTCTCAACTAGGCATATGAAACCGGGCAGCGAGCAATTGAAAACACTTCCATTTCCTAACTTTGTGAGAAATAGAAGTGTTAATAACCAGGAGAAGTTGAGAAGGGCTGTTTTTGCAATCAAAATATCGTCGAAGATTCCATTCCTGCCACATATGATAAACAGTGCAGGCAACTAAGAGGTAACAAAAATCTTTCTCCCCACGATTGAGCTGTTGGAAGCAGTCAATGAAATCATAAATTTGCAGACGATTTGGCCGTAAGAGAAAACCATCTAAACAAGGAAGAGAAGAAGAAATAACCAAAAAAGAGTAGTCACAATCGAAAAAAAAGGTGCTTGTGAGATTCCTGCACAGAGCAACAGAGGGGGCAAGTTGGATTTATAGGAATTGATCTTTTTTAAAAGCACATACACACAATTTAACTTTTCCAAGATAGCCATCCAAGCAAAGCAAGAGAATATAAGGGCATGGTGCTTGTGCCAAATGTATTTATACCACCCAACCTCTTCTATATTGCAGTAGAAATTAGATAAGAAATTCTTGAAGGTGGGGAATTGAGAGCCATCCCAAGACATTGCTGGTTGCTTCGCTATTGGGATCCTTAAAATAAAAACACGAATAGTCTCTGGCCAAGAAGCAGGGATAACCCAATGTGAATCCTAAATATAGTAATTAACAGACGGAGAATTAAAAGTAGCAGAAGAATTAAGATCCGCTAAAGAAACCCTGTTGCACCATGGGTCCCAAGCTATAGATAATACGCTATACATGGAGACAATAAAGGAAATGGAGTTTTTAATTTTTTGTGCAGTATTACAAGAAAGTTTCTAGAATTTGGAAGCATATGCAGGAGGGAGCTTCCAAACTGAAATGTAATGGGATCTAAACCAATTGCTGACAGTGGAATGTGTGTTGTAGATACGCCAAATAAAGGAGCAGGTGGTTGCATGATACAGGGATTTGAATGAGAAAATTCCAAGGCCTCCAAATTGCCTAGGGAGGGAAGTATCCTTCTAAGTAATGGTATGAAGCTTCCTATCATTAACTCGGCCGTGAAATTGAACCTGGAGTAAAACTTAGAAATAATTTTTTGACAATCCATGGGTATGATGGATCCCCTAATCCAATAAGAAATAGTATTGACAATGGTGAATTTAATGAATTGGACTCTACCTGCAAAAGAGAGAAATTTAACTTTACAACCATCAAGTAGAGAAAAAACTTTCTCAGAAGTGGATGGAAGTGAGTATAATTGAGTCTGGAAGGTAAGATAGGAAGCCCCAGGTATTTGAGGTAGGATTAAATATTGGAGATCCCAAGGATGCCACATAAAACATCATGGGCAGGGGAGTTTCTAGAGAAGAGAATGGAGCTCCTACTAGAATTGATAATGTGAGTATGAAAAAAAAAATATAATAGAAGAAAAAGTTTTGTGATTTGTGTGTTCTTCCGTTTCTCTTATTCTTCCAATTTTCTTTTTAGTTACTTTTACAATTTAGTATCAGAGCACCATGACAAATTCTGGAAGTTTTTCGATAGGGCAAATACCACTACCATGACTCACGAAGATAAATTATGACAATTGGAGTATTCATATGTAGGCATTGTTGGGCGCACTAGATGCACTAAAAGAAATTCAGGCATTACCCGCGGCCATTACTAGCGGTTAAACTGGCGGTCTAACTGTCGGTATTAACGAGCAGTTTAACTAGAAATTTTTAATAAACCACAACCAAAATTAGCGGCGGTATAATAACCCTTGGCAAGGGCACTAGTTTTATGTTTTACCAGCGCTATTACCGGTGGCCTTGGCTGCTAGTTTTTTGTGATTTTTTTCGGCGGTCCAAACCACTGGAAAATTGTCAGAAATGGCCATAATTTTGGCCAACCCGAGCCCTTCTCTTCATTTCTTCGCTTCTCTTTCACTGCAGATGGTCCCTTGCCCCCACTCTCTGGCCGCTCGCGATCACCCCTCCGAGTGACTACCCAGGAATCCGGCCGCCGACCTCTCTTCGACCGACAATCTCGCCCCCACTCTGGCTGTCGAGCATGCCCGAGTTTAGGTTTACTTTTTTTCCCCCAAATTTACAATAGGTGGTTTGAACAAGTATTTTTCTATTTCTGTTGGATTAAATAAAGGATAAACATTAAGTCCATATCTTTTTGCATTAGTCATGAATGTTCTCACTAGACATTTGCATGAGGTTATACCTTAGTGTTTGCTTTTTGCTCATGATATTGTTGTTGTTGATAACACTAGGGAGGGAGTTCAAGGTAAACTTGAATTATGGATGTCAACCTTATAGTCTATACCTTGGTGTTTGCTTTTTGTTCATGAAATTCTTCTTGAAGATAAAACTAGAGAGGGAGTTCAAGGTAAACTTGAATTATGGATGTCAATCTTAGAGTCTATACTTTGGTGTTTGCTTTTTCTTAAAGGATGTACCTTTGTGTTCGCTTTTTACTCATGATATTCTTCTTGTTGATAAGAGCAGAGAGGGAGTTCAAGGTAAACTTGAATTATGGAGTTCAACCTTAGAGTCTATACCTTGGTGTTTGCTTTTTGCTCATAATATTCTTCTTGTTGATAAGACTAGAGAGGGAGTTAAAGGTAAACTTGAATTATGGAGGTCAACCTTAGAGTATGTACCTTTGTGTTTGCTTGTTGCTAATGATATTCTTCTTGTTGATAAGACTAGATTGGGAGTTCAAGTTAAACTTGAATTATGAATGTCAACCTTAGAGTTTATACCTTGGTGTTTGCTTTTCGCTCATGATATTCTTCTTGTTTATAAGACTAGAGAGGGAGTTCAAGGAAAATTTGAATTATGGAGGTTAAACTTAGAGGATTTACCTTTGTATTTACTTGTTGCTCATGATATTCTTCTTGTTAATAAGACTAGAGAGGGAGTTCAAGGTAAATTTGAATTATGGAGGTCAACCTTAGAGTCTATACCTTGGTGTTTGCTTTTTGCTCATGATATCTTCTTGTTAATAAGATTACACATTTTAGATATCTTGGTTCTATTGCTTCGGGTTTATTGTGCGATAGAAAAGTCCCCCTCAAACTTAAGAGAAAATTCTAGAAGATGGTGGTGAGACCTATAATGCTTTATGGTGCCGAATGTTGGCCATTAAAAGAGAAGCATAATACTAAGCTAAGTGTTGCAGAGATGAGGATGCTTAGGTGGATGAGTGGCTTTACCCTTAGAGATAGGATATGATTCATTAGCTGATTTTTTCATTTTGTCACATAAATTATTTATCTTGTATTGTTGTATTTATTGGATGGTTGGTGAATGCATTCCAATTCAAGTAAAGTACACTTGTTCAAAAGTTAAGCACATACATTTGTTCATGTTGCATATCTTCTAATAATTGATGAACAAAACTATATATGGAAACGTTTGATTTAACATCTAAATGACTATCCAAGAAGAGATATATTGGATGTATAACAGATTGTTACTGGGTCGAAGAGGATTGACAAATGAATTTATATAGGGAGTTGAGACTTTTATTCAAGTTGCATCTCAACTACATTCCTTTAAGTTCGATTACATATTTAGATGTTTATGTTCGAAGCACAAAAATCAAGCATTTCTCAAGCCCGATAATGTGAAGGTTGATTTATAAATACTGGCGGTTTATCGGTGGTGGCCATCGGTCAATCGGCGATAAACTGGCAGCTAGGTTGCCAATAAAATTGGCATTTTTGATGGCCGGTAAGCTGCCGGTGCTTAACCGGCGGTCACCGACTATGACCGCCGGAAATTATCGATCGTTTATGCCACCAAAAAGCTGTCAGTAATCTTAATCGACGAAAATAGACTGTTGGAAATTGTTTCTTACGCCATTTATACCGGCGATTTACTAATCGCCGGAAAACCACCAAAAATATTGTAGGAACCGCCAGAAAAAAACCATTGGTAATTCCTGATTTTCCTAATGTGATGCATCGGAAGTTGTTGAGAGCGGCTTCATCGAAATGACAGATACTGCGGGCATGACATGAAAACAATTAAAGGTGTTGAAAGAGACGCGAGTGAAGGATAAAACAGCTCTCTATTTGCTATATCAAGAAATAGATGAGTCGGGCTTTGAGAAGATTGTCAAAGCAACAACTTCAAAAGAAGCGTGGAACACTTTAGAAAAAGTGTTCAAAGGTGCCGATCGTGTCAAGCAAGTATGCCTTCGAACTTTGAGTGGTGAATTATAAGGGATGAAGATGAAAGAGTCAGGTGTATTTGATTACATCACTCATGTGTAGACCGTAGTAAATCAACTCAAGCGAAACGGTGAGATGTTAACCAATGCTCGAGTAGTGGGGAAGATATTGCGGTCATTAACCAATAATTTTGAGAATGTTGTATGTGCGATTTAAGAATCAAAGGATCTCATCACACTAACTATTGCAGAGCTTGTTGGCTCTCTTGAGGCACATGAGCAACTGAAGAAGAAGAAGGAGGAGACGCTCGAAGAAGTTCTTTAATCAAAGGCAACAATTAAAGATGATAATGTACTATATTCTCAAAATTTGCATGGAAGAGGACGAGGAAGAAGTGGTCGTTGAAATGAACGTGGTGGAAGTGGTCGTGGTTATGGAAGACATGTTGAAGAGAAGTAGCAGTCAAATCAATAAAATTGGTGAGGTCGAGGATGAGGTTGTGAAAGTGGCGGTGAGAAAAATCATTCAAATGTTGAATGTTATAAATATGGAAAATCTGGTCACTATGCAAAGGACTACAGATCTGAAAATGTTATAATTGTGTCAAATTTGGGCACTATGCAAGAGATTGCTATGGTGAAAAGAAGGTTGAAGAGAATATAAATATTGTAATAGAAGAAGAAGTGAAAGATGGGCTTCTCATGATAGCTCATGATGAAAAGAATAGTAGTGACGAGATGAGTTGGTGTCTCGATACTAGTGCTAGTAACCACATGTGTGGGTATAAATATTTGTTCAAAGAAATGCGAATAGTTGAGGATAGGCATGTTTCATTTGGTGATGCATCAAAGATTCAAGTAAAAGGACAATGTACAATTTCTTACATGCAAAAAGATGGCACAAAAGGTCTAATTGAAAATTTGTATTATGTACCTGATCTTAAAAGCAACATACTTAGTATGGGGAAACTCATGGAGAAAGGATACTCAGTGTTCATGAAAGATCAAGCTCTACAATTGAAAGATAAGGAACGATTAGTTACACAAATTAATATGGTGAATAATAGAATGTACAAGATCAACCTGGTTTATGTACGAGAAAAATGCTTGCAAGTTGATGTAGAAGACAAAGCGTCTCAATGGCATTTGCGATTTGGTCATTTGCACTATAGAGGCCTACAAAAATTATTGAAGAAGAAAATACTGTATGGACTACTAGAAGTAGTTTTACCGACAAGCTTTGTGAAGATTGTATAGTTAAGAAACATGCAAGAAATTCATTTAAGAAAAAGGCAAAATATCGAGCATCAAGTATTCTTGAATTGGTACACAATGACATTTGTGGACCAATCACTCCTGAATCTTTCAGTGGTAAAATGCATTTTATTACTTTTATCGACGATTATTCTAGAAAAACTTGGGTTTATTTTTGAAGGAAAAATCTGAGACTTTCATTTTGTTTATGAAATTCAAAGCCATGGTGGAGAAGAAAATCGAGAAGTTTATTAGAGCATTACAATTTGATAGAGGTGGTGAATATAACTCAGCAGAGTTTACAATTTACTGTGAGAAACAAGGAGTAAGAAGGTTCCTAACCACGCCATATTCACCCCAACAAAATGGTGTGGCTGAGAGAAAGAATCGAACCATTCTTGATATGGTTCGATCAATGTTGAAGAGTAAAGAAATGCCTAAAGAATTCTGGGCAGAAGCAGTGCAATGTTCAATTTACATACAAAATAGATGCCTACATATGAAGTTAGAAGATAAAACTCTTAAAATATTCGGTAGTGTTGCCTATGCACACATGCTGGATCAACAAAGAACAAAGCTAGAAGATAAAAGCAAGAAGTATGTGTTTATTGGGTATGATGAGAAAACTAAAGGTTACAAACTACTTGACCCAATAAACAAGAAGGTGGTGGTAAGTCAAGATGTTCATGATAATGAAGCAAGCAAATGGGATTGGAAAAATTCATCGGGAGAACAAATGGAAAGTGGAGAATCGCCAACTATTTCACTAACAAATTTTCCTACATGTTCTCAGCCACCTAGAAATCCTCAAACATCCGATGACGAGCAAAAATCATGACAATAAAAAATGCGAAGCCTACAAGAGTTGTATGATTCTACAAGCAAAGCACACCTTATTTGTCTTATTGTTGATGACGAGAATATAAGTTTTGAAGAAGCGGTGAAAAATGAAAAGTGGAAAGCAGCTATGGATGAGGAGATCAATTCCATCGAACGAAACAAGACATGAGAACTTGTAGAATTATCGAAAGGAAGTCGACCTATTGGAGTAAAGTGGGTGTTCAAGAAAAAGATGAATGCTCAAGGTGAGATAGATTGATACAAGGCCCGACTTGTGGCAAAGGGATACATACAAAAGGTGGGGATCGGATATATTTTGATGAGGTCTTTTCCCCGGTTACAAGAAAGGAGAGAATTTGACTTCTCATCTCCTATGCGACACAGTTTGAATGGCCAATATATTAGGTGGATGTGAAGTCAACATTTTTGAATGGAGTGATAGAAGAGGAAATTTATCTTGAACAACCACCTGGTTACAAGAAGAATGGAGATGAATTGAAAGTATTGAAGTTAAGATAGGCACTTTATGGGTTAAAATGAGCACCTCGAGCTTGGAATACTCGTATCAACATTTATTTCAAGAAAAATGAGTTCACGTAATGCCTATATGAGCATGCACTATATGTGAAGAAGAAAGTAGGTAACTTGTTATTTGCAGCTCTTTATGTTGATGATCTTCTTTTCATGTGGAATAATGACACGAAGGTTAAAAAATTTAAAGGTGAGATGGAACAAGAATTTGAAATGACATATTTGGTCTTAATGAAGTATTTTCTTGATCTAGAAGTTAGACAAGGAAAATCAGGAATTTTTTTATCAAAAGAAGCATACTCAAAAGACATCTTAAAGAAGAACAAAATGGAAAATTGTAATCCAGTAACAACGCCAATGGATCTAGGTGCCAAATTCTCAAGGTTTGATGGTGGAGATCGAGTCGACGCAACAAAATATCAAAGTTTGGTGAAAAGTTTGTATTATCTCACAAGCACTCGGGTAGATATTTCTTATAGTGTTGGAGTGGTAAGTTGGTTCATAAAAGAGTCGACCTACACGCATTGAAAGGCATTGAAGAGAATTCTTCTATATATTAGAGGAACAAAATCACTCGTATTATTTTACTCGAAGACGGATGAATATAAATTGGTGGGTTACTCCGAAATTGATTGATACGGAGACATAGATGATCGAAAGAGTACATCGAGGTACGTATTTTTTATGGGAGATACGACATTCACATGGCTATCAAAGAAACAACCGATAGTGACACTTTCGACATGTGAGACAGAATATGTGGTGCCAGTATTGTGTTTGTGTCATGCAGTTTGGCTAAGGAATTTGCTCTATGAATTGAATATCCAACAAACAGAGGTAATCGAGATTCGTGTTGATAACAAATTTGCAATTGAGTTAGCAAAGAATCCGGTACATCATGAAAGAAGCTAGCATATCGATGTCAAGTTTCATTTCATCCGTGAACATGTGAAGGAAAGAAGTATGATAATGAATCATGTTGCAAGTCATGATCAAGTAGTAGATATATTCACAAAGCCATTACCCACAATATTGTTCAAGAAATGCAAAATGACAATTGGCATAAAGGATGGAAGGGATTTTGAGTTTAAAGGAGGAATTTGTTGATAAATTCAAAATCTTTGTCACATGAGTTAGTTTTTATTAACCATATTATTTGTATGGATGTGACTTTTCATTTGTGTGGATGTGATTTATTTCCTTTAATTAAATACAGTTAATTGTAAGTGAAATGGTGTGTGTGAAGTGATGTTTCATTTAAATAAAAGAGTTGTAATGTGCGTATGAAAAAAAATATAATAGAAGAAAAAGTTATGTGCTTTGTGTGTTCTTCCATTTCTCTTCTTCTTCCAATTTTCTTTTTAGTTTCTTTTACAAAGATTCTGTTTTTTTGGTTTTAGAGTTTTCTGATTTGAAATTTTATTTAGAAATTAAAGTTTTTCATTGAATACCATTTTTATGTATGTTAGAAAATAATTAAATATGTTGGGCTATATAGGTAATTAAAGATCCATTTAGAAGATATTTTTTACTTTCTAAATAATCTTTTTAGCATAAAAATTTCTACTTCAAAAAATTTTTGTACTAAAAATTGGTTAGAAAACATTAAAAATGCTGCCTCAAATAAAGTCTAAATATATGTTTTAGGCTATCTTAAAGTTTAACCCCTTTTTTAACCTGAGATTAAAGAAATAGGGCTTTAGATAAAGTATGAGTTAATTATGTATAGAGACTTATGCTTATTTTGGGATAGCTTTTTTACTACTTTTTAAAGCAGTTTTTTAGTATGAAAAATTTTGAATGAGAATTTTTTTTACTACAAAATTGTTTAGAAAGCAGTAAGAAAACTATTCCAAATAAAGTCTTAATTTATATTTGCAATTTTATGACGTGTTAAATTAGAAATATAAAAAATCAATTATACGGTATAGTTATGGTGCTCAATCCACACAAATACAATAACTCATTCATATGAATAGGACATGTGAAATCCCTTAAGTAAAGAAGCTAAACTTTTAAACACCAAAACGTGTTTTGGTCTAATGGTTGAAATTTCATTAAAAATTTTCGCAGTTAAGTGTGCTCTTTCCAGAGAACTTTTTTTTTTAATTTTTTAATTTTTTTATGCTCATCGCTGAGAACTAATATCTCGATAGTTAAAAATTTGAGCTATTACATAATACCCCTCTCCATATGGATATTAAACAGTCTTTATTCTCATTCTCTTGTATCTTCTTATTCTATATGACGTTCCATAATACAAAAAAATCTAGAGATTCCTCTCTAATGAAATCTGAAAAATATTTTTCATATATCTTCATTGATAATTTGATAAATATTTGACCAAAATTTTCTTTTGAAATTACTTTGACCAAAACTTTTAGCATTCAAATACAACGAATGTATGCATTTATGTCATTCTTTTATTTTTAATTCATGGCAATCAGTATAGTGCCTTGATAATCTTTGTATTTGATTTAGAAGATGTAGAAGTTATGGTAGTTTGCAAAATACAAATTGTTTTTTTAAGAATTATGTGAGCAATTTTGTAAATAATTAATGTAATTAATGTGCTTTCTTGATAAGGCTATGTACAATAATTTTATTGGGTTGCCAATAATTAAAGTATTAAAATTTTCAATTAAGTTCATTTTTTTTTCTTATTTTATTTTTTTGGATGTCTAATATTTAAAAATATATTAATGTTTATGCAAGGTATCTTGCAAAAAGACTCATCATTATTTGATATGAAATTTTATGTGAACATGTTGTTTGTTTATTTTATTCTCTGTTCAACTATGACATAAGCTTCTGCTATTATAAATTCCATGACCAACTTATGGAATGAAATGAGAAATTTATAATCATTCTTGGATGCATGGATCTTGACCTTACCCTAAGAATTGAATGGCCTGCTGACCTTACAAAAAAGAGTCATATTAAGGTTTCATTTTGGACGGCTTTCTTACTGCTTCTTAAAATAAATTTTTAGTATAAAAATTTTAATTTTTGTACTAATTAATTAGCTGCTTTAATAAGCAGAATAAAAGCCGTCCCAAACGAAGCCTAAGTCTAAATAAGACCTTGAAAAATAAGATCACTCAAATGACATGAGACTCATGATCATAAAGCAGAAAATTTCGGAAGCCTTTGAGGGCCCTGTGTCTAAAAATGATTGCTACTACCAAGCAATTTTTTAAGAAAATTGAAAATGATTTATTAAAAATGATAAGATTAAAAAAAATATGCTTCTGACTAGCTTGATTTAATTGTGGTATAATGATAAAAGAAATAAGGATGATATTTCATCTTACTTTAAAACTAAAAGCACTAAAGTTAGAGCTATCCGAGAATTTGTGAAATCATTGAAATCATCAAATTCATTAGATAAATATTAGAATTCTTAGGCTTCAATTTTTCATATCATTTAAACTTTTGGAGGGAGGTTATGTAGGATCTTGGTTGGTTGCTAAGATTGGATTTGCCCAATTATAAACTTCTTTCCCGTAGTACACAACAACTATTTTTCTTTTACCATAATAACTTTACAAACATCTTTATAAGATATTACAGTTGTCCCAAATAGACCCTTAATTAGCTAGGTAATACTCTATGTGATGAATATCTACCATTTTAAATTTGTTGAAGTCTTGAAGATATGAGATTTTGAGCTAAGTTTGGTGGATAAGTATTAAGAATCAAGTAAGTTCTATTTTTTGAGTGGCTTATGGCTTAGGGTGATTTTGAGTTTGTTAGGGTTCTAGCTTTCGGCAAGTGATGTATTGGGTTAAGAACTTAAGATGGGTGACTAGCTATGTTCAACTTTTATGATGATTTGATTAAACAAATTTAAATAATATGAATGTGGATTGAATATAATATACTCATCTTATTAAAAAGAAAATGCTATAATAACTTCAACCTATAGTTGTAAATTTTTGAATAGTGTGACTTAAAAATTACATTAGTAATACTTTTTTTAAGCGTAAAAAGTTTAACCTTTTTTTCTTTTTTAATTTTTAATCACGTTTTATCATGATGCAACTGCTGAAGATATGGTCATATTTTTATAAGAATTGCGATTAAAATTTTCAGTCATAATATTGATAGTCACACACACACACACACACAGATATATATATATATATATATACATATATATATAAAGAAAGTGGTTGGGTTGCATATAATAGCAATGAAACACAACTATATTTAAAGATATAGCCAAATGGCAAAGGAGACTGCTTCGCCGGCGGCGCGGGGATCAGATGTGTGCGGTGTGCCCGCCGGAGTTCGATGATGACAACGATATCAGACTGGCCGGAAAGCAAGCACTATTTTTATGTTAAGTGTACCGATATGTGGCTTCAGTCACATTGTACAGAGCAAGACTGTGGAGAACTAAGATCCCATTCAGCCCAATGGGCTGATTTGTTCTAAATTCTGATGTTCCCCCCTCCTGGTTGGATCAAAATGAACACAGATGCTGCAGTTGAACAGTAAAGCTAGGCTTACTGTTTTAATAACAAATCACTTAGGATGGCTCATTATGGATAAAGGTTCTAGTATGGAACATTGGGATGTTCATTTTGCTGAGTTGATGCTAAAGGAGTCATTATAGAGTGACGATCAGAACATCATCAATTGAATTAGAGATACCATGGGAGATCAGAAGAGCAAGGATATGACCTTTTTTTAGATTGATTTGAGCTTTCTCGATCAGTTTACTCAAGTAATCTTTCACTATACTCATAGGGATTGTAATAAGGCTACAAATTTATGATCAAATTGTTTGCTGTCTTTCATAGTTTTATATGGAGAGATGTAAGTAATTGTGACATCCCCTCATCTTTTTTGAAGGTGTTGAGGGATGTTAGTTTCTTTACAATTTATACACATGTAATTCCTTTTCTTCCTTTCTTTAAATGCAAATGCAATTTCAGGGCAAAGCCATGCAAGACTATAAAAGTGAGTGAGGAGAATACCGAGAAGGTTAAAGGGGCGTCGTCGGCTGGTTACTGCGGTGAGGAAGTTGGTCGTGTTTGGGCCGGCGGCTTGGCTTTGGTGTGCAGTGGTTGAAGATGCTGTTATTTAGATATAGATTTTTTTTTTTTAAAGTTTTTTATATAACTTAACTACAATATTTTAAAAAATTGGTTGTGAACATATTGTGAGGAAAGCAATTTATTTTTCCTAATTGCAAATTTCATCACAAAAATTTTTTAGGGTTTAGGTAAGCATGGGCGGAACCAGCCTTTCATTTTAGGTGGGGCAAAGTTTTCATATAAATGAACTAATATTTTTTAAAAATAAAATGAAGACATAATTTAAAATAAAAACTTGTATTTCATTATGATAGATTAATTGAAAAGTATTGCAAGCTTATTAATATATTTTGCATTTTTTGATAATGTTGCATTATAATTTCATTGGAAATTAAATTGAATACAATTTTTTCAATGTAAGACACCAAACAATAGTTGAGCCAATCATCACCCATTCTACAACGCAATCGATGTTTGATAAATTTCATTGCAGAAAATGATCTCTTAACTATAACAATAACAACTTGTAAAGTCAATGCTAAAATAATAAGTTTATAAATTAGAGAATACACACCATCATTTTTTATCTTAACAATTTGCTTTGCAAAATCAATAATACTGTTTAGAGAAGAGAATTCATCACTGATACATATATCAATAATATAAGTTGATAATTGACTTTTAACAGCTACAAGCTCAATTATAAAAAAATCACTTGGATATAACTCTACTAGATATATCATTTTTCTCTCATCATAAGCAAGGATGAAATCACCTGGCTTTAAGCATGTCACAAAAAGAAGCAACTCAATATTAGATTGAAATAATCAATTATTTAGCTCATGAAGTTGCATGTTATCTACAATATAGAATAGCTCAATACAATAAGATGTAAGTTTGTTATCTCTTCACCACTTCATATTGATCGACGATGAGTTTTTTTATGTATCATCATAGGCGGATCTACCAAGGATTCAAGGTGGGCCAATGCCCTCAAATTTTTTTAAAAAAAAATATTTAGAGGGGAAATTTTAGAATATTTTGTATATTTTGGGTATTTTGACCCTCCCCCCAAAAAAAAAAATTTTATGCCCTAATTTTATCAGTCCTAAGCATCTTTGCCCATCTCCAACAAAATTTTTTTTTTGCCTTCCCTAAAAAAAGAAGCTGGATCCGCCCTTGTGTATCATTTATATTTGGAACAATAACTTGAAAAATATTACAAAAAAGTGACACTTTATCTAGTAAAACGCTCCATCCATTCTCCCTCAATATATGTAGTCGTTGTTTATATATTTGCACCAATTTCAACATATTTTCAATGTCTTGATCTCTTTTTTTTTTATAATGATTGTGATGACTCATTCGTAAAATATGAAATTGATAATAGTCAAAATTCTAGTTGAATAATTAAATGAATGGCCGCTAGGATTTTATTTAAGTAATTAAAATAAAAGGTTGGGATTTTTTATGTGAGGAAAGTCAAACCCCTTAATGGGTGCATATTTTATTTCATAAAAAAGAAGGATTACAAATTGCTGTAATGAAAACCTTAGCTCGCTATTGCTTCTAAAGCTAAAATTAAAAGGCAAAGCAAAGACCTATGGAGCACCAGTTTCGAATCTAAGTTACATAAAGCACAACATAAAAAAAAAAAAGTTGAAAAAAAAAAAGTTACCTAAAGCACAACATAAAGAAAAGAAACAAATCTTTGTACCAGCCAAAGATAGGGAAAAAAAGGCACAAATCTTTGTACCAGCCAAAGAACTGATGAAAACCAATCACACAATCAAAGAAATAAGGCTTTGGGATTAACATGAAATATAGATTAAGGTAAACTATATTAGATTTGAAAAATATGGAGGCTTAAACTATTTTAGATTTAAAGATTAATAACCCAAAATTATATTCTTTCTATGGATTAAGGTATAATCTTACTTTTATTCTATCATAAATATTTGACATGAAGGATCTTAAGTAAATATGATTTTCTATTATGTTATTTAATCTTTTTTCTTAATCTAAAAAGTTGCATCATAGCATTTTTTATGTTGAATCCTTGAAAAAAAAAAAGCCATTGATAATTTGATAAATATTTGGCCAAAATTTTCTTTTGAAGTTAATTTGACCTAACCTTTTGGCATTCAGATTCAAAGAATCTATGATTTTTACGTCATTCTTCACTGCCAAAATCATGTACTTAAGATAACACATTTTCGCAATGGTTTTAAAACTACAACTAATTTTGATATTTTGCAGTGGTTGAAACTGCTGTTAAATTGATGTAATTTTAATCGCTACAAATAGCAGTGATTTGAATCACTACTATAACTTAGTTGTGGGTGCGTAAAACCGTTGTAATCAATTAATACATCTTGAACAAGATATAACAGCTTTTCCTATTTCTAAAAAATTATCGTAGGTAGTCAGTCGTAATTGTTGCTTACTACTGTGTCTTTAACTCGATCTCCCACCCGTCCCTAGACCATGCTCAAATTAATTGTATTTCGTCATCCTTTATTTGATGTGTAAATATTTTTATTTTCATAAGCTTCTTGGTTAAATTAGTTTTTATATTTTTGATGGGTTTGACCTAGCTAAAATCTAACCAATATTTTTTTCCACATTTCATCTTCTCCAAAATTTTAATTGTGTTTTCTTATATGTGAACAAAGCAACTGACTCACCAATAGGTACGTTTTTTGTCTTTCGAATTATTTTTTTCTTAAATGGGTAGACAAATCAACTGACTCACCAATAAGTACGTTTTTTATCTTTCGAATTTATTTGTCTTAAGTAAGTATATTATTTTTATTTTGACATGTTTTATTTTTTTAAATAGTAAAAACAAAATCTAAGAACATTTTCATATAGAAAAATTTCATTTTCTTACCATACCTCCTTTTGTTTTATTAGAATGAGGCTTTCTAATTTTGTTTTTTTCCGCCCCACAAATTCGATTTATTTTTCAAAGTTCACGGCCTGCCAGGCTAAAACTTTTTTTAATTATTCAGTTTTTAGGCTGAGTTTGTGGAAAAATTATTGCGTCCTTCTACTTGACATAGAGATGCGTCATCCCAGTGCTAAAATCACGCTAAAAAACGAGAAATACCAAGCAAATACCGAGCAATACCAAACAATAACGAGGAATATCATCATGTGAAGACCAATACCGAGTTATACCGAGCTATACCGAGCAATACAAAAAAATACCTAGTTTTTCCTAGTGAAAACTCGGTATGTGCTCGGTATTGCTCGGCATAGCTCGGTATAACTCGGTATTGGTCTTAACATGATGATATTCCTCATTATTTCCAAATAAAACCTAGCAATACCGAGCAAAAACGGAGTTTTTTGGCGGTGGGAGGACGCATCTCTACGTCAGGTGGGAGGACGCAATAATTTTTCGAGTTTGTGATGGCGTATGACTTCTTAAAGTAGTTTTTTAGCATAAAAATTTAATTTTTTTACTAAAAAAATACTATAAAAAGCACTAAAAAAGTCGTACCAAATGAAGCTTTATTAATGGCTATAAAATAAATTGCTAGGTTAAGGCTTGCCAAGTGGACGCAAAAACCACTGTCAAATAAGTTTCTAGCAGACATTACTCACAGGTTTTGCTGCGGTTTTAAAACAATTGAAAGGATTTTTCAGCAGTTAAAATCGTCTCAAAAGCCCTTCAAACTACAGCAAACCAATTTTTGTAGTGATTCTTTTTATTTTTAATTAAAGGCAATCCGAGATAGTTATAAATTTGTCTTACAATTATTTTATTATAGGTATTCTCTTATCATCTATTGTGGACATGAACATTCATAGCGTTAGAGAGATATAAAGTTTAACATCTAAATTTTATATGAAGATCCAATACATAGATAAATAAGAGAGAATGGTATGAGAGTCATAGAAGACATCAAGATTTTTATATGGAAAATCTTAAAAAGGAAATAAATTCACAAGGACTGGCCGTCTTGAAATAGTTCAACAACTATTCATTTTTTATTACAAATGAGGGGGGGGGGGGAGTGAAGGTCTTGGCTTGATGTACTAAATACATTATATAAAGCACATCACATGGTGGGAGCTAGAAAATTCAACAGATATGAGAATTGTTCTCAAGAGAGGGTGGGCTTGTTCATTCGGCCATTAGGGCAGTATTCGGTCGACGGTGGTCAGAAGGATCGTAGTCGGCAGGCAAAGGGAAGTCAGAGAGGTTGTAGTCAGTGGGTGACGATGGTCGAAGGGACGTAATTGGTGGGCAACGGTGGTCGAATGAACAGTAGTTGGCGTGTGATGGTGGTCTAAACGACCATAATCGACAAGCAGCAGAGGTCATAGGGACCATAATCAGTGGGCGACGGAAGGTCGGACGGATTAGAGACAGTTGGTGGCGATGATCAGACGTACCGTAGTCGGCGAGCGATGGTGGTCTGAGAGACTGTAGTCGGAGGGAAATTGATTTACAAAGTAGTAAGAAAGTTATCCTTAACGAAACCTTTGTTTCATTCTCAAAAATTAATTGCATTTGCCAGTATTCCTCATTCATAGTATGTGCCTTGTTTTTCAGGGTATCCAGTCCTTCAGCAATGGTTTTCATTTTTGCATTTCTCATCTTGGTATGTTGGTTGGAAGCCTTAGGCTACCAACTAAGAGATCTTAGATTCGAGTCTTTTGTATGTGATGTGTATATAAATCTGATTTAATTGACCTAAATGTCCAAATAAAAAAAACTATTGCCTAAGTTTGTCTGATTCTTCTGTGTGCTGGAAGTCATTAGCATCGAAATCCATCTGAGGTAGAGTCAAATTTAATTTCAGTGCGACAAGTAGAAGCTGTGTTAATTTGGTTCCTATTTAATTATAGATCCACCAAAAATAGATTGAATTCTATGAGCAATGCAATGACCTCATTTTTTCAACTTATGTGTAGAGCGTTTATAAATATTAATATATAATAAAGTTTCTATACAACAATAACAACAAATGTAAGTTATCAATAACAATAAAGTAATTTTATATGATTTTTTTTCTCTATTGTGATAAATTAAGCGGCGGCGGCGGCGGCAGCAGCAGTAACAACAACAACAACAACAACAACAATAAGCCTTTGTCCCACTACGTGGGGTCGGCTACATGAATCATTTTTCTCCATCATCCATGGGCGGAACCACATGGTTTCTAGGGGGGGCAATTGCCCCCCGTTAAAAAATATATATATATTTTTTAGAGTAGAGTAAAAAAAAAATTTATAAGAGAGTAAAAAAATTTTTTTGCCCCTCCTAAAAATTTATTTTTGCCCCCCCCCCCCCTAAAAAATTTTTTGTCATAACTTATCCTAAAATATCTATATATTTCTTTACATTTAATTCTAATATTCTCTTTCATTATTTTTATGACAGTTTAATTACATTTTTTTAATTTTTCTTGCTTAATTTAAAAAAAAAAACTTTTCGTAATGTATAGATATATATATATGGAGAAAAATAATGTTATGAAAGATTTGCTCTACCTATATGTATGTATAAACAAACATGAATGAGATGCCTTCACTCACTCCTAATAATTATTCCGTCAATGGAAGACTCCTCTCTTTTCTATAGTTTCATCATAGGCGCCTTAGCAGCCTTCACCATAGCCACCATCTATTTCTGCATCATCTCCATCCTCCGCCACCGCCGGTTCTTCGCCGACGCCGGTCAAACACCAAAAATCGACGATATTGAGAACCAAAGGTATAATTTTTAGAATGTTGAAGCATAGGGTTAAGTTAAAACTAATATATTAACGAATAGAATTAGAAATCACTATTATGTTATCAAAACTGCAGGATTATTTTTGAATTTCAAAACGGAAAAGGGGATGGCTTTGTCGGCGGTAAGGGAGATCAGATGTGTGCGGTGTGCCTGTCGAAGTTCAATGACGGCGAGGATATCAAACTCTTGCCGGAATGCAAGCACTGCTTTCATGTTCAGTGCATCGATATGTGGCTTCAGTCGCATTCAAGTTGTCCGTTGTGTCGAGTCAAGACTAAGACGGTGACTGAGAAGAATAAGGAGAACGTTAAAGAGGCATCGCCGGCCGGTAACTGCGGCGAGAAAGGTGGTGGCTGGACGGCTTCATGGTTTTGGTGGACGGTGGCTGAAGATTCAGTTATTTGGATTTAGATTTTCCTGATTTTAAATTTTATATAGAAATTTAAGTAAGTTTTTCTCAATCCAGTTCTTCTGAATTCTACTTTTTTTCTTAATTTCTAAAGGATTTGTGTTGAACTACATTGTTTAGCATATTGTGCTGCTTCCATATGTAGGTTTATCATGTTAATTCATAATTTTAACAGTTTGCCGATATCATATGTTTTGTTTTGTTTTTTCTAACAAAAAACCCAAAATTTTTTATTCCAATAGCATAAAGAGTACAACTAGCTAGAAAAACAATACGAAAAAAGTTACAGAGGAAGTAATGTTATCAACTCATCGGGCTCAGTAGTTGGCAGAGGCTATCAACTCCCCTGAAAGTCAGGCACAAGCCATCCAGTATGGAGTGACAGCAGTAACGAACGAAACAGCCATGAGCAGCAGACACACCACCAAAGGTTGCCACGAGCCTCGGCTTCTGGGAAATGAGCCCTAGCCACATCATTGCCCATAAACAAACAATCGCCTCGGAAATTCTCAAACGAAACTCCAGCAAAACGGCTACCACCAAATAAAACCATCAAAAGAAACCACAGCCATAACTCGAAGGAGGAAACCGACCAAAAGCCCAAGTCACCAGCACCAAAACCCCAAATCATTTTCTACCACGTCTACCCCTCCCACGAGAGCAAATAGGCACAACAAGCCTGTCTTTATGCCCAGCCACATTAACCTCAGGAACTTCCTCCCCGCTATCCTTAGAAGATGAATCAGATGAATCAGACGAACAATGTAACCAATCTAATTGCATTCTAACTCTCTCACCTGAGTTAGCAGCCACCTGAGAAAGTAAAACCTCAGATGAAATAAACTTGATAAGAACCTCCACAAAAGAGCCAGGAACCAGGCCAGTAGGCGTCACAGGGTTAACAACAGAATCAACAGCTTGAATAGACGAGGCCAAATTAATACTGGATGAAACTGTAATAGGACTATCAGTACACAATAGAGATAAATCAACAGCATGAGTAGGAGAAATAGGAGAGCCAGAAGGCTAAAAATCACTCGTGACAGACCTACTAGCACATAGTAGGTTTCGAATTAAGGCCACATTTCACAGCACCAGCTCACTCACACACAACCGAGGAAAATGACCAGTAGGGGCCTCTCCCACCAATCCCTCAATAGAGTCCAACTAGGCAAAATTAACCAGATTAGCCTCCTCATGCTCCACACCAATCTCAACTAGAACATGAGCAACAAAATCAGCAGAAAATAAGGAGCGACACCCATAGCAAGCGTAACACCCTTGTCTACAAGATCATGGGATAAAACCATATGAGAAGGCACAGGAAATTCAATCCTAACAGGGCAAGATTGGGCAACAGTGTCTGCCCCCTCCAAATCCACCACAGAAATACTTGGCATAACCCCACGAACAGCCACCTCCGTCGAAACAGAAGGATTAATCAAAGCAACAGATTCAAGATTAGGATGAAGAATCATACACCCCGCCTTAGAATGACCTAGAGCAAGACAATGCGAACAATAGTCTGGAAAATCTTCAAAAATCACAGATTGAACATAACCAGAGCTATCCAGACCGATCCAAATTTTGTCCAGATATTGTTTGGACACATCCAATTCAACCAGAATGCGAGCAACAGACGGCCATGAACCAACAGATGCCACATTGTCCTTTTTCAAGGGTTTGCCAAAAATCATACCTAAACCATGAAGAATGCGCGGGGTGAACAGATGAGGCCGGAGGTTAGGGAAGGATATCCATATGGGGATAACAGATGATTCAATCTCAACATCTAAAGTAGATGACCATTTAATCAATTTCATATAGCAATTACTCACAAAATACAATCTATGAGCAAAAACTCATTGCCGATATCATATGTACTATTTATGTTGAAGTACTGTTTTATAAATTGATTTGAAATATTTTTATATAATTGATCCAAGCCTTATAATTTTAGGGAAAATCCTCAAAATAGCTTCTCGATTATTTTATAATATTTCTTTAATTTATGACCCATTTGTGATGCTGTAGTTTTTAATAGAGATTATTTTGAAGTTATTATACATAAAATAGCTTTTTTTAAAGCCACAATAGAAAATATATATTGACCAAATAAAAACTGTGGTTACAATTTGAAAGAAAAGCAATAAAACAATTGTACCAAACAAAACTTTAATCTCTCGACTATACAAAATTAAATCAGGTGGTATCTCAAGAATTACATTACCATCAATTTTATGTAGTTGTGAAGAAATATACTACTTTTATAATGAATTGGGCATATGTGAATAATTATAAGGAGATTATTTTTAACTTTTTTGTTTTTCTTATGCATCTCGTTCGTAGGCCGTGTTCTTCAATCCATCTCGCAGCTCGCTCGTCCCCCTCCCACCGGCACTGCTTGCGTCGACACATCTCGCACCCGGCTTTAATTTTGCCCGCTCTCGCCCACATTGCACCACTCCTCCGCCCTTCATGTGTGACCGCGTACTCCAATCCACACTGGCATCGTGTCTAGCCCAGTTGCTCTCCACCCACGCTCTGTGCCCACCTGGGTCTATGTGTATGGCCAAGTTGACTTGGATTTGGGGCGGGTCGGATCCGAGTTCAGATTTTTGACCCATTTATGTAATCAGGTTGGGTTCAAGTTGGAGCAATAGAGGGCAAGTCAGTTTCGGCAAACCCGACTCATAAATTCATTTTGACACCCATACTTTTTTATCCAAAATGAGTTATGGCAAAAAAATTACTTGGCAGGGATTCAATTAATCAATAATTATGTTGTTTTATCATAAGTTAATTATAATATTTTTTTATATATTTACAAAATTGCCGACTAAAATAAAAACTATATCTTAAGAATTTAAAGTATCTAATTGTTGGTAAGAAAGACAAAAATTGTTTTGTTCTCCTTTTTTGCTGTAAATTTTTTAGTGTTGTGAGATTACATGTTCATTTTCTTACATAAAATATAATAATTATATATAAAAGATTTTTTTACTCAAAATGAAAAAAAAAAAAAATAGAACTAATGCATTCACCATTTGGCTATTACTAATAGATACTACTAAAAAATTTTACTTAATTTTCACATAAAAATTCTAGCTTGTGAATTGGATTTCAATCATAATCTATCAAGCATCATTATGCTCCAATCTTATAGATCAACCTCAATCATAATCAATTTTATTTCCAAGAATCAGTCTCCATATTATATATCTCAAGTTAGTGGCTTTTCAAATAAAAAGTCACAACTTCTTGACCTTCGATGTATCATAGCATATCAATCAGTCTTATTATGCATCTACTTTCATATCACTTAGGATTACACATACAAATCAAATATTTAAAGAAATGCTAGTCGGTCCACCTCTCTTGCACATGAATACATGTGTGAATCCTAGAGTCTAAAATGAGAAGAATTATACATCTTATTACTATTTAATTTTATTTCTAGTATCATTCATGAGCTTAGGATTCAATATAAGCAAAAAAAAATATAACTACACTTATATTATTTAAAATTCACAATTGGACAAGCTCCGCAATATATATATATATATATATATATATATATATATTATATATATATAATTATATATATATAATATATATATATTATTATATACTATGAACTATAAACCATAAATATGGAAATTTAGAAAAAAATGTAATTAAATGTAATTCAATTTAAAATAAATACATAAATAAATGGGAGATCCACTGGCCACCCAAGGAGATTACAAAATAATTTGAAATATAATTATTAAGTTTCAAAATAATTAACATATTAGTTATTTATATAATACTTAAATAACTAGGTAATTAAATACTAAATAAATAATTAAAGAATACTTTTAGAAAAAAACATAATTTCTAAAATTTAAAGGTATTAAGCGTCAAATCGGTTAAAAATTAGTTAAGATATGATTTTGAATTCAAAGCCTTTAAAGGTATTTTCAAAAATAATTCAAATTTAATTAAAAGTAAATATATCAAATTAAAATAATAATTAAAGTTTCCAAAATTTTAAGTAATTAAATAACATTTACTTAATAAAAAAATTTAAATTTAAATTAATTAATTTAATAGTAATTTAAATATTAAATATATTTAATTAATAAAAGGAAATGAAATTGTTTTTAAAAATAACAATATTTTTAATTATTTAATTTAAAATTAGATAATATAAAAAAAGTGTTTTTCTGATTTAACATAAATAAATAAATTTTATAAATAATAATAAATTAATAATTAAATAATATAATAATAATATAATAATAATATAATATAAATGATTTTAAAAATTAAAAGAATAAATAATAAATAAATAAATAATAAATAATAACAAAAAATAAATAATATATATAAAAAATAATAATAATAATATGATAATTTAAAAGTAATAATAGTAATTAAAATAGTTAAATAATGAAAATAATAATAATAATAATAATAATAAATAATAATAATAATAATAATAATATAATATATAATAATAATATATAATAATAAATGACTATATATTTTTAAATTAGGGAAATAAATTTTTGAAATAATGTATATATTATAATTTTTTTATTAACAAATTTATTTTATTTATATATAATAAAATCTATTTTAAAAAATAATTAAAATTAATTTAAATTAAGAGAAAAAAAATTGTGGGATTTCCATGTAGCAGACATCTCGTATATAGCATATCAATCAGTCTTATTATGCATCTACTTTCATATCACTTAGGATTATCATCTTATTTAAGAAACGCTAGTCGGTCCACCTCTCTTGCACATGATAAATGTCGTGATCCTAAGAGTCTAAAATGAGAAGAATTATAGCATCTTACTATTATTTTTTTATCTCTAAAGTTTCATTCATAGCTTACAGGATTCAATATAAGAAAAAAAAAAGCATAACTACACTTAATTTATTTAAAATTAGATTAGACAAGCTCCCAATAATATATATATATATATATAAACTCATAAAATATGGAAATTTTAGAAAAAAAATGTAATTCAATTTAAATTAAATACATAAATAGATGGAGATCCACTGGCCACCCAAGGAGATTACAATAATTTGAAAAAATAATTATTAATTTCAAAATATAACATATTAGTTATTATATAAATTACTTAAATAACTAGGTAATTAAATACAAATAAAATAATTAAAGAAAATAATTTTAAAATAAAATCATATTTTCTAAAATTTAAAGGTATTATGCGTAGATCGGATTTAAAATGAATTAGATAGAACTTTGAAGTTTAAAGCCTTTAAAGGTATTTTTCAAAATAATTCAAATTTAATTAAAAGTAAATATATCAAATTAAAATAATAATTAAAGTTTCTGAAATTTTAAAGTAATTTAAAATACATTTAATTAAATAAAATCATTCAAATTTAATTTAATAGTAAATTTAAATATATTTATTAATAAAAGAGAAATGAAATTATTTTTAAAATAACAATATGTTTATTATTTAATTTTAAATTAGATAAAATAAAAAAAAGTGTTTTTTGAATTTATAAATTAAATAAATAAATTTTATAAATAATAATAAATTTAATAATAATAATAATAATAATAATAATAATAATAATAATATAATATAGAAATTAATTTAAAATAATTTAAAAGAAAACAATAATAATAATAAAAAATAAATTATAAACAAACAATAAATAATATAATTAAAATATAATAATAATAATAATGATAAATTTAAAAATAATTAGTAATTAAAATAGGTTTAAATAAGAAAATATAATAATAATAACTAAATGACTAATACTATTTTTAAATTAAGGAAAATAATTTTTTTAAATAAAGTATATATTATAATTTTTTTATTTTAACAATTAATTTTTTTAATTTATAATAAAATCTATTTTTAAAAAAAGAATTAAAATTAATTTAATTAAAAATAAAAAAATTGTGGATTTCCATGGTAGCAGGCTTCAGTTGGATGCTCTAAACCCGTGGCGGAGCCAATCATTGCAATGATTGGCGCCGCCACCAATCATTGCCGCTGATTATTAAAATGGGGGCCCCACGTACAAGTGACTTATCCACGTTAGCACAGACGAAGACCGTCTAATCTCCCATCTGTTCGAACTGAAGGCTGTGATCGCCCTGGACGGGAAACCCTAACTGTAGGATCAAAACTCGCGGTTTAAAATAGTTATTGAATGGCTAGATCACAAAGGAGTTTTAAATTTCGGTTCATGAGTCGGGTTCGGGTCGAACCTGAAATTGACCCTGCACTATTCAGATTCGGGTCGACCCGACTTATTTTTTCAAGCGGGTCGATTTTTTGGACCCGAACCCAACCCGCTTTGGGTTTAGGTTAACTCGACCTGACACACAAATACAACAATGCTGGCAGCAGCAGGTCGATAACAACACTAGGTCGACGACCGGCGGCAATGAAATTCGGTGGAAGTAGTCGGCGACACGAACCCGAAGCACTCCGAGTTGAGCGATGTGAACCCAACACTGGTGAAAGAAGCTCAGGATGAGCTCGATGCGACACTCGAGCGGGATGGGAGTCACACGATGCGATGCGACATTGTCTTCGGGACTTGACTCGCGATGCGACGTGGCCAGGCAGCCAGGGCAGGTAGACAGGTGTGCGCAATGCAGGCGGGGCAGTCGGGGTAAGCAGGGCAGCGTGGCAGGCGAGCAGGGCCTGTCAGAGCGAGCTGATGAGTTTTTTGGTCATTTCAGGTCATTTTCGGGTTCCCGGGTCAACCAGAATCCGACCCGATTTTTCAAACAGGTCGATTTTCCGGACGCAAACCTGACTTGCTTCGAGTTCGGGTCAACCCATACCCGAAATTTTCGGGTCGGGTTTTTGGAATGGGTCCAATATTGACACCCCTTAGATCACGGTTGTTGATCATACGATCAACGGTCGCGATTCCACACAGCCGCATGTGTACAGAAACCGAAACCCTAAAATAAAAAAAGGTTTCTTTCTTGCAAACGGTTTAATAGAATCCCATGAAATTTTAAGCAAATGTAACAGGGATGAAGAGATTTGATGGGGGATAAGAGCATTGACGGGGGATAAATTTCATATTCTAAAACGCACTATATGAAAAGTTAGTTAGATCTAAGTGTTGTGACCTAGCTCTCGGGTTTTTAAGAAATCTAACTGTTGGATCTTCAAGATCTTGATACAGTTGAGCTTGTAGATTATCCTCGTTTGTTTTCTTAGTTGAACTCGAGCTTTGAAACTCCTTGGATCGTCATATAGGAAGGTTGGATGTTTTGGAGCTTCGGGTCACCGGAAACTCATTGTCGGTAGCTTAGAAAGGTCGAGTTTTTCTTGGGGAAGATGGGGAAAGGTTATATCAACTATCACACAAAGTCTCACGGCTTGAGGAGGCTTAGGGAGAGAGATCTTGAAGAAAAGATCCAAGGAAAGCCCTACTTTCTTTTATTTAAAGGCTTAGAGTCGTGATCGACAGCTAGGATTAGATCAAGGACTAATTAAGTGTGAAACAATGCCTCTTAGCCATGGTTTTATTGAATAGATCAATAGGAAATCATTTAAAGCATTTAATGGATTGAAATTGACTTAAATGGGTCAATTTGACCCAATTAAGGCTTGGGTTGACTAGGTCAACCATTGACCTGGTCAACCTAGGCAATTAAGTCCATGGAGTAAAGGGATTGAGCCAAGGATGAGCTTGGATTTAAATCGAGCTTGAATTGACCCATTTAGGCCAATTGGGTCAACCGGGTTGACCCAGGGCATGATTCTGGGCCTAGTAGGTCGAGTTTGACCCACTGTGTCCAAGAGAGGTGAGAATTGAGCTAAGTAGGGTATGAAATTGGTTTAGAACTAAATAGGAGTTTGGGTTAATTTGGGTCAACCTAAGCTGACTTGGTCAACCAGGTTGACCCAGGGCCTGGGTCTGGACTCAACAAACCTGGTTTGACCCATTTAACATAATGGAGGTAGTCTTGGGGCTTGACTTGGTCAATTTGACCAAGTCAACACCTTTGACCAGGGGTTCAACCAAAAATAAGGTCAACAAAATCAGTATTAATCAATAGTAAAATTAATATGAATAGTAAAACTAGATTATTCAATGAGTAAAAATAGCCTATCAAATTATAAAGAAAACCATTAAAAAGAGATTATCAATCAATAACCAGTGTTGTACAATGAAACAAGCCTAAATTTTCTATGAGTTATATTCATGTTGATGGTTATATCACATACTTCTATCAATCATTATACCATATATATATAATTATCAATATATTACGTTAGTGTGTTATATTAATATGTATATCAATATCTATTAATATTTTTGTTGTATGCTATGCCATGTTGTAGTATCAGTATAAATGAATGTTTTATTTATCAATGAATTCATATGTTATCATGTAAATATTATCATGTATATACAATCATGGATGCGAATATGAACAATAAGGCTTGACATCTAACTTTAATATAGTATTTTCAATATTTTTAATCGTAATTATCGACTAGTTTGTCATCAATCAATAAATTAAGATCAACTATCGACCAATTGGTCGTTATTCCTTATCATATCATAATTGTTCATGAATCTTAAATCAATTTATAGATAAATTTTAATAAATTAATAAGAGTCATCACCTTCTTTTTTTTGGCTTTATCTGGTCAATTGGTTATATGCTACATCCAAGATTACACTATAATCCTATTTATTTAAAGGAAAGCCTGTCGACCCACCCTTATGTACAGGGTATTAATATTTTAAAAGTCAATTTATATTAATTACAGTGTTAACAATAAGTTTAACATACTTACATGCAAATGCTATATTTATCTTATATCAATTATATCCCTTTCACTATATAATGTAAGTCTATATCATATATGACATGTTCAAATCTATGGAATATAAAAATATATATACATTATGCATTAACTTCAGAAATTCATAACTTTCAATCTATGAGGTGTAATTCAATAATATTATAGTTAAAATAATCCAAAAAAATTATAATATACTAAAAGTTACACGATTAAAATTTGATAAATTAGGAGAAAATTTATTTGTGACATATTGCAAGAGATAGAAATCATAGAATAAAAATCATCAAAAATATGAGTCAGAGTATAGTTATTTATATCAATTAAAACAAAATTCATAACATAAGTGATGACTGATGAAAACACCCCAAAGCTCTTCCTCTCTCTTCTCTCTCCCTTCTTATTTTTAGTGCCTAGTACTATGGAGCGCAAGATCAAGTGTCACTACGTTGCATGTTGTCTCTAGAGCTACTGTAAAATTGAGAGCTCAACAACGTGGCGACGTTTCTTGGCGTCACTGAACTTTAAGGACCGTTGTGCTTGCTAGCCAAGCCTCATAGCACTACCTATTGGATCAGATTTTTATATTATTTAAATAAATTCATTTAAAACTTTTGAGTTATTACAACATGTCTCCAACCAACCTAAATCAATCAATCATTAACTAGCCTTTTTACTTTAACACATATTTCATATCATAATGATCATTATAACAAACCTCGTATATGCATAATACAACTATCATTATACTGGATACAGCATCACAAAATTAGCTTGATTGGGCACGAATCTCAAGGCAAAATAAGTTAGGAAACTTCAAAATTTAAATTCGAGAGCATATGAACTCCAATTTCGGCGAGCTTATATTCAAACTGAGTGTCTCGGAAATACAAATATTCATGGTCATTATATATTCAATACTATACTACTCATTTCAATTAAAATTACATATAAGTAAAACAACAACGTAAAATGTTAATTGACACTAGGCAAAGTACTCATGATAAAAATATCTACCACATATAAAAAATTATATGATAAAAATCACTAACACAAGTGATATTATATTTTTCTTAATTTTGTGAGAGAAAAAATAAGCTAAATACAAAACCAAAGAAAATAGAGATAGGGTTAGGTTATCTATTACAATCATAACACTTTTTTCAACTGGATTGAAAAAATATGGTCTCGAACCCTGCTCTCTTCTCCTTTCTCCTCGTCTCTTGATCTTTATCTCCCTTTCACTCTCTTCTTTCAAAACATTTAGTAGAACAATTCGTACTCATCATAAGAAAATATATAGATATGGTGCGATGAATACTTCATTTCGAAACTATTGAAATCTGTAATGGATAAAATAGCTTTGGGGAAATCTAATTAGATGCCAACAAAAAATTGTGATTACTTCTTCAATATATTGTAAAGGTAAGCAACAATTCCAAGTACAATGGAAAGCAAGGCGATGTCTATACAAAAATTGCGACTTGACCTCAGCTGATTTACAGAATTTTTTAGTCAGCATTGGCTCTATCAATCTTAAGCTTCCTTTGGGGGCAATTTTAGATCATTATTTTTTTTTTCCTTCATTATGATCAATTAAGCGTCAAATTTTATTTAAATCTAATAAATAATATCATCTCTAATATTTTCTAACTAAACCTTTTTGATCTATCTCTATCTTTTTTTTAACCTCCTTATCAAAGGCAAGCAGGGCCGGAACCAACCATAGTTTTTAGGGAGGACAAATTTATAAATAACACGTTTACACAATGTGTTTAATTCTGCTATGGGGCAACCACCTAAAAATCATAATATTTTAATTTTTTAGGGAGGGGACGGCGGCAGCAATTGGCTAAAGACTCCTATAATAAAGAGTAAAAAAAGAACGGAGCCGAACAAATTAACTAAAGATTCATGTAAAAAATATATTTTTAATTTTTTATGTGACCAAATCATCTCCTATGACTTTTTCTAATCTTATTGAGCTACTCCAACCGTGAAAGCATAATAAAGCCTCTATATATTATTAAAAAAAAAAAAAAAACTGGCTTACAATTTTTTTTTAATTTATATTTTTATTCTAATAGAAAATATAATATTCCCAATAAATAGATATAATGAAAATTATAATGTTATGAAAGCTTTTCTCTGCCTATATGTATGTATAAAACATACATGAATGAGATGCCTTCACTCACTACTAATAATTATTCCGTCAATGGAAGACTCCTCTCTTTTCTATAATTTCATCATAGGCGCCTTAGCAGCCTTCACCATAGCCACCATCTATTTCTGCATCATCTCCATCCTCCGCCACCGCCGGTTGCTCGCCGACGCCGGTCAAACGGCAGAAATCGGCGATATTGAGAACCAAAGGTATGATTTTTAGAAGGTTGAAGCATAGGGTTAAGTTAAAACTAATATATTAACGAATAGAATTAGAAATCACTATTATGATATCAAAACTGCAGGATTATTTTTGAATTTCAAAACGGGAAAGGGGGTGGCTTTGCCGGCGGCAAGGGACATCAGATGTGTGCGGTGTGCCTGTCGAAGTTCGATGACGGCGAAGATATAAAAGTCTTGCCGGAATGCAAGCACTGCTTTCATGTTCAGTGCATCGATTTGTGGCTTAAGTCGCATTCAAGTTGTCCGCTGTGTCGAGTCAAGACTAAGACGGTGACTGAGAAGAATAAGGAGAAGGTTAAAGGGGCATCGCCGGCCGGTAACTGCGCCGAGAAAGGTGGTGGTTGGACGGCGTCATGGTTTTGGTGGACGGTGGCTGAAGATTCAGTTATTTGGATTTAAAATTTTCTGATTTTCAATTATATATAGAAATTTAAATAAGTTTTTATCAATTCAGATCTTTTTTTTCTTAATTTCTGAAGGATTTGTGTTGAATTCCATTATTTAGCATATTGTGATGCTTCCATAGGCAAGGTTTGGATCCTCTTTAATTATCATGTTAATTCAAAATTGTCACAGTTTGTCGATATCATATGTTATTTATGTTGAGGTACTGATTTATAAATTTATTTGAAATATTTTTATATAATCGATCCAGGACATATAATTTTAGGGAAAATCCTCAAAATAGCTTCTCGATTATTTTATAATATTTTCAATTTCTGATCCATTATTTGGGATGCTGTAATTTTTTAAATAGATTATTTTAAAGTTGTTATTTATAAAAAAGCTTCTTTGAAAGCTAATATAAAAAATGATGACCTAGTAAAAATTATAATTACAACCTGAAAAACAAAGCAATAAAAAAGTTTTCTCAAAATAAAACTTTAATCTCCAAGTATACAAAAATTAAATCAGGTGGTATCTCAAGAATTAAATTGATATCAATTTTATGTAGTTGTGAAGAAATATATTACTTTCATAATGAATTGAGCATATTTGAATAATAAGGAGATTATTTTTAACTTTTTTCCTACACTTTTTGATAGGGGTGTCAACTTATGACCCTACATGAAAATCTAATCCGAAAATTCTAGTTTCGGGTGAACATGTTTAACAAATGGGTCGGTTTTGTGTTCTAATTTTCTTACCATTTGAAAATTAGGATCTGGTCCGGGTCAACCCGCTATCCCGGAAATGACCCGGTATTCCAGCCATCACCACGCACCTCCTGCCCGCGTCGCGTCTACACTGGCAGACTTGTGCGCGTCTCACCCGCTGCCCTATTATGCAACCAATCCCTGAGCTCGCTCGTCCCACTACTGCCAGCATTGCGTGCTGACTACCACGTCCCGTGCTCAGCTCTTAACTGGTGTCCTCTCTCGCCCGCACGACACCTTCGTCCCGCTGGCGTCACTGCGTACTCCAACCCCCACCGGCACCACGTCTAGCCCAGTAGCTCTCCACCCACGCACAGCGCTCTTTCGGGTCCGTGTGTCTGGTCAGGTTGACCTGGATTTGGGGAGGTTCGGATCCGAGTTCATAATTCTGACCCATTTGTGTAATCGGGGTCAGGTTCAAGTTGGAGCAGTAGAAGGCATGTCAATTACAGATTAGATCCGAACCCAACTTGTAAACTCATTTTGACACCTCACATTTTGATCCCAAATGAGTTATAGCAAAAAATCACAACTTGGTAGGAGTTCAATTAATCAATATTGATGTTGTTTGATTAGAAATTATAATATTTTTTGTATATTTGCAAAATCGCTAACTAAAATAAACAACATATCCTAAGAATTAAAAGTATCTAATTGTTGGTGAGAAAGACAAAATTTGTTTTGTTCTCCTATTTTGCTGTAAATTTTAGAGTGTTGTGAGATTGCATGTTCATTTTCTTATATAAAATATAATAATTATGGATAAAAGATTTTTTCTCAAAATGAAAACAATTAGAACTAATGCATTCACCATGTGGCTATTACTATTGAAGCTGCTAAAATTTTTTACTTAATTTCACATAAAACATTGTGCGTGTGTATTGGATTTCGATTATATCAATTAGCATCATTATGCCTCCAACCTTACATAATCAACCTCAATTATATCAATCATATTTTTAAAAATCAGTCTCATATTATATATCATAAATTAGGTGACTTTCGTATAAAAAGTCACAACTTGTGGATCGTCGATGTATGCAGTGTGTACCATGAGTATAATTTTGTACACAGTTTGATTTTTTTTTTACACAGTGTGTACAAACATTGTGTACACTCACATCCGGACGGTTCTTTACCGTCCGGACTCCACACGGAATAATTTCTCTCTTCCCTTAGCCAAATTTTTTCATTGAATTCATATTGTTTACTTCATCTCTTAAGGGCGAGCGATTATTAGGTCAGGTGACCTGACGTAGCTATACGTTCGGACGCTAATAATATGTCGCTACGTGCTATTATTCTTTACCGCACGGCCCGATGACTTGACCCAGGATTGCTATGTTCACGTATTGCTCGGTATTGCTAGGTATTGTTCGGTATTCCTAGGTTTTGTTTGGCCATATTGAAAAATATCGCTATGTGAAGACCAATACCGAGCAATACCGAAAAATACTCAGTATAGTATTTCTCGGTATTACTCGGTATTGCTCGGTATTGCTTGGTATTGGTCTTCACAGAATGATATTTCTCATTATTACTGAGCAAAATCGACCAATACCGAGCAAATACCGAGCAGTACCTAGTAATACGCGAACATATCAATCTCGGCTCCGTTCCGGGTCGGGTTGTCGAGCCGCACGGTAAATAGTGAGAACACGTGGCACTATTTTACTGGCGTCCGAACATAGAGCTACGTCAGGTGACCGGACCAAATAAAAGTTCCTTAAGGACACTGATAGTGCCCGCTATTTTGATTATTTCTCTTGATAGGTTTTGGCCAATAATACATATTTTCTTAATTTTTTGTTTATTTTCTAAAGTTCTGTAATAAATTTTATCATTAAATTTAGAATTATTCGTCAATTCCATTAAATTATTATAAGAATATTGAAAAAAACGATGAAAAGATAAAGAGATAAAGAAAGAATTCAAGTGTGAGAAGCTTTGATATTTCAATAAAAAGAGCTTTAATATAAATAATTGCATCTAATTGTGTAAATTGAGCCCAACCATTATATTTATAGATTAGGGTAAAGACATGAATATTACAGAACTAAGTAATTACGTAAAAAATAAGGTAAAATTTGTATAAGTGTTGTGTAACCTAGGTTTCGTTTGGGATGGCTTTCTTACTGTTTTTTAAAACAGTTTTTTAGTACAAATAAATAAATAAATTTGTACTAAAAAGCTGCTTTAAGAAGCATTACGAAAGCCGTCCCAAATGAAGGAACAATTATTACGTCCTCTGACCTGACGTAGAGGTATGTTCGGCCGTCAATAACATGTCGCCACGTGCTCTTACTCTTTACCGCGCAGCCCAACGACTTGACCCGGAGCGGAACCCGGGAATGCTATGTTCGCGATTTTCTCGGTATTGCTCGGTATTTGCTCAGTATTGCTTTGCAAAAACGAGAAATACTGCTCTGTGAAGACCAAAACTATACAAATACCGAGTTGTACCTAGTTTTTCTACAACTCGGTACAACTCGGTATTTGCTCAGGATTTGCTCGGTATTGCTAGGGATTTGCTCGGTATTGCTAGGTATTTGCTCGGTATTGCTAGAAAAAACTCGGTACAACTCATTATTTGCTCGGTATTGCTAAGGATTTGCTCGGTATTGCTAGGTATTTGCTCGATATTGCTAAAAAAAACTAGGTACAACTCGGTACAACTCAGTATTTGCTAAGGATTTGCTCGGTATTGCTAAGGATTTGCTCGGTATTGCTCGGTATTGCTAGGTATTTGCTCGGTATTGCTAGAAAAAACTAGGTACAACTCGGTATTTGCTCAGGATTTGCTCGGTATTGCTAGAAAAAACTAGGTACAACTCGGTATTTGCTAGGTATTTGAAATATATCCAAAAGGTGATGGGATGTTGTTCGGCTCGTCAAGGATTTTAAAAAACGCACGAGCTAGAACCCAAAAAACAGCGGGTCGGGTCGGCGACTTTTCTTCATGCTACGTGTCCCTAAAATATTGGTGACCGAACGTAGATGAGCGTACGTTCACCGGACCAAATAAAAGTTCCAAATGAAGCCCTAATCAGGATGTTCAACTTTAAGAAATTATGCATCGAACCTATTTGTAGAAGTCTTCAAATTAATGAGAAATGAACGGCTTGAATAGCCGCTAGTGCGCATTTCGTAGCCATATGGGCTTACTTAGAGAAATTCATACATCGTGTCCAAGACGAATTCATTTGTAGGCCTCGTGAATTTTATTTTATTTTAACTCCAACTAAATATATTAAGTTGACATAATCAACTGAGCCAACTTGATTTTAATCCAATTTTTTTGTATTTATACTTGTTCTTTGATAATCTGATTTTCTATAATAAAAAAAAAATACTCTTGCTTTGGGCATGCTGACTTGTTCACTACGGACAAAGTTTTTTTTTTTTTGGGTTAAATTTGGGCATAGCCCGTATATTAATAGAAGAGGAGATTACATCAATGAGATAACAACAACAACAACAAGATTACAAAATTTGGCAGCAAAAAAAGAGCCAAGCAGCTAGGACAACTAGTGCTTCAAAAAAACCAAAAAACTATCAAAAATACACAGGTGTGTATACCCAGAAAAGCTCCAACCAAACCCAAAGAATTGGGTCAAAAAGAACTCCCATGCCCGAGGCACCTGGACTCAGACGTAAGAAGTTAGATAAGCAGATCAACCACATCCCTGGTTGCCCATATACCATAGGTCGTCCAAGAGAATGTGGAGGGAGTTTCATCATTGTCCAGGAGGGCATAACTGCATGATCACGGCCCAACAGCAGCGAGAGAACGCAAATTACAATTTGTCCAATAAGTCCATAGCATTTCTCCATTTCAAAATCTTCTCCGACAAATCTCTCTTTATAATCAATAATAATGAAGTATGGCATTGGAAGTGTTTACCAAATAATATGTTGTTCCTCTCCTTCCATACAAAATAAATCATAGAAGAGATAGCCAGTTTATAGAAATTTAAAGTCTCCGGATTACCATTATACTGCCCATTAATCCAATCATATACCTGAAAAATGTTTGGCCTTAAAAAAAAATTACTCAGCCCAGGAATTATACCCGATAGAATGGAGAATGAGTAATTGCATTCAAAGAAAAGGTGAGAAACCGATTCATCAGAAATATGGCAAAGCCTGCAAAGAGACGGGACAAAAATATGCCTGAGACTGGGAGAATCAGCCGTTTTAAGACCACCCACATTAGCCATCCAAGCAAAAACAGAAAAATTTCAAAGCTTTTCTTTTATGCCAAATCATGTTGTACCAGCTGCAATTCGTTATATCCGAGTGAAATTCCATCAGGTAATTTTTAAAATTGCTTTTGACCTTATCATACCAAAGCAAACAGGGCCTCTCACCCTCAATCCCAGTAATACCAGAAATAACATCAATTAAGCAGGGAGAGAAAGAATCAGGTAAAACCCACACAGAATCAGATATAATGTTGGAAATAGCAATATCAGGAATAAGAGCCAAATATTCAATCCCAAAAAGATCACATAAATTACTGTCACCAATCCAGTGATCCCATTTCAGAGAAATAGGGGCAGAATTAACAATTCTAAATATGAAGCAGTGTTTGGCAACATTGGCAGTATTGCAAATAGATTTCCAAAAACTGGAAGCCGCGTGAGGAGGAGGCTTCCAAGGGGATCTATATTTTCTAAATACCCATGCAGATAGAGGACTGGGGACATTATACAGTCTTAAAATGATAGAGCAGTTGAAAGAGAATTGCATAGCCGGTATAGAAGAAATTCCCAAACCTCCTTTAGAGTATGGTAAACAAACTTTATCCCAAGCAATCATATGAAGTTTTTTTGCATAATTGACATCCCCAAAAAACAAAAATCTAGAACAAGATTTTTTTAAAAACTTGTGGACAGCTTTAGGCAATATGGCCCCCCTAATATATCCAATAAGCTATAGTGTTTTGGATAGTAAGCTTCAAATATTGAAGTCTTCCCGCAAGAGATAGCAAAGTAGCTTTCCAACCAGTGAACTTCCTATTTATACTATCCATTAAGGGCATATAATCCTCAAATTTAAGCCTATAGAAAGACAAATGGATGCCCAGGTATGTGATCTTGCTAGTGATGTTGTGAATAGATAGAGCATTACAAATATCAATCTTATTGTGCACATGCTTAGGAAGCATAATGGCGCTCTTATCATAATTAATATGAAGACCCGTTAAATCAGCAAATTCTTTGAGAATAGATACCAGCAAGCAGCAATTTTCAATGGAGGCATCTCCAAAAATGAGAACATCATCAGCATATAGCAAATGGGAAAGAGAGTAGCAATTAACAGTAATCCCCTTGAAACCCCTAGCCTCTAAGAGGTTAGAAAAAGCATCCATAATGATACAGAACAGATAAGGACTCATGGGACAGCCCTGCCTAAGACCAGCTGAGGAAAAAAAATAACCCTCAAGGGCACCATTGAGAATGACCGAGAAATTTACATCATAAATGCAGGCTTTTATCCCGTTAACAAAACGTCTAGGAAAATCTTTCTGAATCAGTCTGGCAATAAGGAAATCCCTAGAAACGAAATCAAAAGCTTTCTTAATGTCTAGTTTAGCACAAAAAATTTTCTCTTTACCTCTTTTCCTAGCATGAAATAAAATATCAGAAGCTAACAGGATTTTGTCAGTGGAAACTCTAGACTTTAGAAACCCAGCTTGGTTGTCTTTAACAATAGTGGTCATTACCAGCTTATGCCGCAAAGCTATAATTTTGGCAATAATTTTATACAACACATTACAAAGAGCTATAGGCCTATAATCCGATATGGTGGCTGCATTAAGGTGTTTAGGAATGATAGCAAGAGCTATAGCTTTCACACCTATGGGCATATAACATTTTTCAAAAAAGGAATGAACTGCTCTACAAACAGTAGGACCAATTATATGCCAGCTAGTCTTATAGAAATGAAAGTTGAATCCGTCGGGCCAAGGAGCAGAGATAGAAGAGCCCATAAAAACCGCAGCTTTGATTTCAACGTCTGACACTGGGGAGGACAGCGTATGGTGAAAGCTGTAGGGAACAGCAACACCAATAGGAAGATCTTAAATACCCAGTATAAGATAAGCAGGAGGGTTATATAGCACTTGAAAGTATTGAGTGATAGAAGAAATCACATTAGATCTGTTGGTAGAGGGATTGGAATTGAGAAGATTGATGACAGATTTCCTACTCCCCATACGGCTTCGAATCTTAGCATACAAGAACTTAATATCATCTTCCCCAAATTTTAACCAATTCACCTTAGCTCGCTGGATGATCCATGAAGCATAAAGATTATTGAAGTTAGCCAGTTGATTGTTACATGCTTTATAAGCATTGCTAATTTCAGCATTATTTTGGTCTAAAAGCATTTGCTCCATGAGAGACTTTTGAGTGTTATTAAGATACTCAATGTGCCTAGACACACTACAAGAGGAGGACCAAGTTTCCTTTTTAATATCTTTTTTAAATTGCCTGAGGGAGTTGCAAAAATGAGAAAGCGGATTTCCAGAGCAAGGCCTAGAGAAAACCTCTAACAACATAGTCTAGTACTTGTCCACCTTAGTCCAATAATTTTTAAAAAGGAAATGGTGGAAGGCCTTGTAAGAGTTTCTAGAATGCAGAATGACAGGACAGTGATCTGAACATGAGGGATTTTGAATGGAATAGAAAGAATCAGAGAAGTGATTCAGCCAGCTCTCATTAACAAGCACTCTATCCAATTTGATATGAATGGGATTATCAACCCGTTGATTATACCAATTGAAATTGCATCCAACAGAATGAAGGTCCACCAGCCCATTGTGAAAAATACAATCATTGAAATCTTTGAGAGCCAGATTAGAAAGAGGAGAGCCACCAAGCTTCTAGGTGGCATATCTATAACAATTAAAGTCTCTAATTATAGCCCAAGGAACATTACAGTCAGGAGCAGCTTGAGAAAGAGAGTTCCACAAAACTTTACGATCTGTCATGCTATTAGAAGCTTAAACAACAGAGAACTGAAAAAGAGGCTAATTAGACACAATGATCATACCATAAATCAATTGAGAGGTAAAAACAGCAGGAGAGAAAGTCAGCTTAGAAGAATTCCACTTCACATAGATTCTCCCAGAGATGGAGAAGTCAAAATTGTTGCAGCTAGCCTCATTAGAAAAAAGCTTATGAGAATGTTCAAAGAACAGATCAGCAAGAGAATGAAAATTAATCCTGTTCTCCAAAATACAAACTAAATCTAGTTTAAAAGACTCAATAAGACACTTAAAACAAAGCACTTTATCAGGGCGATTAAACCCCCGAATATTCCACGCAGCCATAAGTGGAATAGACATCGGGATTTCTGCTTAGATTGGGTCTTTTTCCCCTGCTTCCCCTTAGCAGGTTTTTTGGCTGTTGTAGATTCTAGTTGTTTACTAGATTTGTTTTGCAATTTCACATTCTTATCCTTTCCAATAACCTCAGTAGTAAAATCATCCCTGTCTAAATTCACAGCGGAATTAAAGGAAGGGTCCTTGACATCTTCCTCATCTTTTAAGATGTCAAACCTATTGGGTGAAACATAGACCTTCCCGTCAGATGTCGACTGTGTTTGAATATTGGTAGAGGATGAGGAAGCAACAGCATTGGGAGAGTTTAGATTAGGAATTGCCAAGCTAAACTGATCCCCATTGACAATATCTCTAACATTGGGGTCTGCAACAATATCTGCTGCCTTAGATTTCAATTTACTAGGAGTGGGGAATGTGGCTGATACTGTAGAGGATGGCCAATGACCATGGAAGGAGATTATAGAGAATTTTGATTTTTATGGGAATTTTGAGGATTGATAGGTTCCTGAATGCTGGTCTTAGAAAACGGAAGATTATCCAAATGTTCAGTGTTGTTGGAGACAGACCTTCTTCATTTGTTTCATTCTCTGGTTTTTTCGAGCAAGAAGAAGAATAATGCATTAAAGACTTACAGTGCTGACAGGGAAAAGGGCGCCATTCATATTGCACTCTCAAACTTACCACTTCCCCATCCAAAGAAACCTGAATCACCTCCGGATAGGTGGCCATGCAATCTACCAGAACACAAATCCTGACGAAGGTAAGTCTGGTTTTCAGCTCCGTCAAGCTGTCCGCAGCAACAGGAACATCGATTTTGATAGCAATCATCGAAATACCCTTCGAGTTCCAGCATGCAAGAGGAAGAACATGAATCTTCACCCAGATTGGCACAGTCGCAAAATCTTCACGTTTGGGAACAAATTTTGGATGCCACTTTTGAAGCACAAATGGCTTCCCCAAAATGAACCAGACTCCTCTCGCCCAGACCATATCGAAATCTTCCGCACAATAGAAGCGGAAGAGAAAAAAATCCATCATTTAGTGAATTGAGTTGGACCGAACCTTTCAAGCTCCAAGTTTTTTTAACCGCCGTCAGCAAGGCTTCATAGTAGGGGCGCGTCCCTATAAAATAGCCAACCATACAAAGCTTCCAGTCCTCCCCTCCGTTGGATAACTTCTCCCCAGAGAAAGGAATAATCTCCGGTTCCGAGGGGAAGTGCAAAAACTTTAAAGGGTTTGCGGAAGCTGTATTTGGCTCAAAGACTTTATTCCAACTTTTGGAGATCAAACGAACCTGATCTCCAGGAGAATTAGCAAGCGGGGGGAACTCAGAGGGGGGAAGAGCAGCATCCATGAAGGGAGTAGGAGAAGAAGAAGATCCCTCTGGCATCGCCGGAGGGAGGGAGGAGAAAACGAAGACAATAATGGTTTTCCTCAGCGGCGGCTAGGGTTTTATGGACAAAGTTTTCGAAAGGAATTTCATTTTGTACTTCGAAAGTACCTGTATATAAATTCCCCCAAAAAAAAGGACCTGCACATACACCCAAAACTTTTATTTAAGATGATTATAATTTTTTTTTAAGTAATTGACTCTTACTTTGGCATTGCCCGTGTTCACGCGAATAATTGAATTGAATTAATTATTTTGTGTGAAATGCTTATCGTGGTCGGGAGATCAATTAAAATGCGCCACGTCACCCGTGCACTCAGTGCTGCTTTGTATTGCTCAATTCCGCGGCTTGTACTGTTGATGTGGCATATTTTGATTGGTCTCCGCACAGAATAATTTCCAATAATCGGGTGTGGACAAAATTCACTGTTCTTCTTTCTGGATTAATAGAAAATATTTAAACCAAACTTGTTAATATTATTATCAATATGACTTGAGAAAATTCATATGATCTACACAAATCTTGAGGTAATATTTAAATTAAAATCATGATATTTTGAACAACAAATTTGACATGCTTGTAGTCGAATCGAGCTTCTTGACAAGATGAATCCAACGAACCCAAGATCACTAATTTCTAACATTATTAAGGCACTTAAATGTTATAAAAAAAATATGTCATGATTAAGGGAGTTGATATTGATCATACGATGGAGTGTTCTGAATTCTAATTCAAATTATCAAAAATGTACAACCCACCAAAAATATAAATAGAACCTCATTCTCCATATGAATAGCGGAAAAGAAGATAACTAAAAACTCTCTTGTATTTTCCAGTCATCACCGCCAATCAATGCTACAATCTCCATCATTTAAAGAAGATTTAACCATGTTATTGGGTATAGCTATCCATCTATGGAAACTTGCTTTCTATAATTTCTATAGAAGAAATCAAGCTCTATTGTTGTGTGTTAATTGTTCATATGTGAACACTTGATTTATGTTAACCCCCATAAGAAAAATAAGACATCTTATTCTCAAATAATTCTATTCTTCTTCAACTTTGAGAACTGATTCTTGTTTCTATAGATATTTAGTGGTTTTTCATATGGTTCAGGCACTGAACATTTCTAGGTTTTACATGTAAATTTTTTTTGATCTTACTATTTTATTTGTGCGTGATGAGCCTTCGTACAATGCTAAAATATAAAAACACAATCAGTAACTCAAATTTTCTAGAAAGTAATAATTACAATTATTATTATTATTATTATTTTGAGAAAATTTAGGATATCTTGTTAAAATTCTAAAAAATATAATGTTGGTTCTATGTCATGCATAAATCTATTAAAAATACTACACTTCACTATGCACATCAAGTTAGGGGTGTTAAAACAGGTTTTTAGGTTGGGTTCGGGTCAAATCCAAAATTGACCTGCTCTTAAAATGTCTGACTTGAAGTCGACGTGTTTGTTCAAATGGGCTAAGGAACTAGACTGTAAATCCCCTCCGAATTACATATTTTTTGGTGCAGTTAGTCTGTACGAACTGACCTTAGTACGGGACGAACTGAAGAAAATTGTGAAAATCTGTATGGTTAGTACGGACGAACTGCCTGTACGAACTGAGTAAAATGCAGGTTCGTCGGGACAAACCTGAGTTCGTCCGGGACGAATTTTTTCCCGAGAGCATCGTCTAGGGACGAAATCCATCATCATCTGTACGATCTGTGCCTTGAGAGTTTTGTCCCGGGACGAATGGAAAACATCATCAGGGTAATTGAGTTCATTAAATAGATGATTTGAGATATTTTGAAGAGAGAGAAAGATGGAGAGAGAAAGAGAATGAAAGAGAAGGAAAATGCTTGGTTTCGGAGGCCGCGAAGCGATTTTCGTCCGACGCCGCTCTTAGAAGAATTGTTTATCTCGCAGTAAGGAATCTGAATCCTATTTTTGATTTCAAAGATTTCGTGTTTTGTTATTTTTTTGCTCAATTTTGTGTTTCCGTTACCGAAATTCTTGCATATCTTTGTATTGACGAATTTTTACCGCGTAACTTTTGGTATATTATAGAAATGATGATGTTGCACGATTTTAGTATTTTCTGGGTAGTTTTCACCAGGTATTTTAAATTCTGTGGGATTTTTTATCGAATAAAAAATTATCCGGATGTTGAAAAGTATTGCTTCAGTACAATTAAAGTATTGAAATGATGTTTTATCCAATTTCTAGTAATTTGGTAATTTTTTGAAATTGTGTATTTTGATCATATTTAGGATTTCTGTCGACTGTACGATATTTTAAGAATTTTCTTCAATTGAGTTAACTCGTGTTTGTTGATTGCAATGTATTAATGAGATATATACGAATGTGGATATATGATTGAAATTAACGTTATATTACTGAAAGACAAGTAAAGACTGGTTGAACCGTTGGTTAGAGATTGATTGACATGTACAATATGGTGGGCCGACGGGCTTTCCTTTAAAAAGGGTTTGGTGTTATCCTCTATTGATCACATGATATAACGATTGGGAGTCATAAGGAGATTATGCCGACGGACGGCCGACGGGCGAAGAGTGACGACTCTATTATTGAGCCAACGGATACAACGATACATCAATATTAACCTTGAAGAATATCTTAATAGCAAGTGATTGTACTTGTTAAGTAAGACTACTGTACTGGAATGCATGTGTAAAATATTATTCGTATGATTTCTTTATGGATTTATTATTTATCGTACGAATTTATTGATATCGACGAATTTATTGATATTGAATTGATTATTGATGAATGGATTTACTGACGGATTTACGGGTTTACTGTTACTGTATGATTTTATTGATATTGCATACTGTACATATCACTGGATACAGATACTAATATGGATTTTGATATTGTATTGATTCATTGATACTATGGACACTGATATTATTCATTCATCGATATTATAGATTTATTGATACCATTGATTCATTGATACATCGAATATTGATCTGCTTTATGTGATACACTGACCACATGATATAGAATATGTTTTTACTATATTGATTTAATTTTAACTGTCCTTACGATATATTGATTTGATTGTTTATATGATTCATACTGATTGATATTATTGACCAGAAATGATTTCTTTATTCAATGATTTGATTGATATTATTGATACGATATTAATTGACTGATATTACTGATACGATGTTTTTTCTCTATGGATTTGACCGATGTTTTAAGATATTATGGAATTGACTTATGTATTGATTTATTGAGCATTATGGATTTTTCTACTGTTTACCGATTCTTCTACCGATGACTGTGGATTTTATTGATTATGCATTGATTACTGATTTTCGTATCTGCATAGATTCAATGATCATGTGCAAGTGACTGTTATTGATTTGACTGATTAGCATGCATATTATTTCAGTACCATGCTTTGATTTCAATTGAAGGTTTTTGGTGACATGCTGGGCTTTTTGAAGCTCAATATATGTGATTAATATTTTCAGGTCAGGGTAAGAGAGCAGGAGTGTGAGGTTGATCTGAATTCTTCAAGTTTTTATTCCTTTTGTTATAGTTATTCTTTTGTATTCAGGACTGGAGGGAATCGTGATTATTATGTAAATCCTGAGTATTGTAAATAAACTTTTGGGAATGAATAAAAATATTTTCATGATGATTTAAATTATAGAATTTTTGTTTAACTGTTTAATACTTATTGATGACTATAGATAGCTCTGCTTATTGATGGTTTAATGGATTAAAAGAATAATTCTTTCAAGTTAGATCTTAGGGCGTCACATAGACCTAGACCCGATGTGACACCAATTCAACCAACCCGACCTACAATCTAGGTTGAGTACCATAGACGACGAAGCGAGTGTAAGCATGCCTAGCAAGTAACGGGGCAAGTGTAAGCATGTAGAGTAGAAGAGCTGACGAGGGAGAGTGCAAGGGGGTGAGGGTGAGGCTGTGAGGGTTAATGAGAGGGTGAGCAGGCGAGTGCATGAGCAAGCGAGTGAGGGCAAGCCCGTGGGCTAGTCTAACCCTACGAGTAGGTTAAATGGGTTACATTCAGATTTATGGGTTAACCTGAACCCGACCCGATATTATAATCGAGTCCAAAATTTAAATCCAAACTAGCCCAATATGGACTTCCGAAAGGGAACATCGTCGTACATGGGATAGAGCGCAGAAGGGTACGACCACACCATCCTGAAGGACGAAACGATAACAGGCCTTCACACTCTTCACAAGAGGGCCAATGGAAGGACATATTAGATCATACGTACGATTAACCTTTGAGGATAATGACTCTCATCTACATAACTCGATGAGTAATAATATGCACGACTTGATCGAAATAATGAGGTTTCCCCCACCTAATATTTTAGCTCGAGTGGAATTTATTTGATGGTTGAATTTGGTTTTTCACGGGAGCAAGCCCCCGTAGTTAATTACATTTCAAAACGGGGCTTGAGAAGACTCTCAATTAATGATCCTACATTATTCTCTCAAACGGGATTTGCATATAGGGAGGAGACAATAAAGTTTCTACTCAAAGAGAAGAAAAGGTTCAACATGGCTTAGTCAACATACACGACTTACATCAATATCTGGAAGGACAAAGGTAATGAGAAGAAATTGGAGAAAATAAATGAATAATAGTATTAGAACATACAAAAGAGAAAGATGGAGGTGGCATCATCTAAGTGATATAAATAGGTGGGATTTATAGCCCCTAAAGACTACGGGACTTACCCATCGATGAGATATACTACGAGACATTAAAGTAGACTTACGCTAAATCTAGAGTGGGTTTAGTGTTCTATGCAAGACACTAACACAGATGTCCTAACTAATGCATCCTGGACTTATATCCTGCCAGAAAAAGAATGCCAGCTAACCACCTGAGCGTAAAAAATCCATGTTGTCCGCTCTTTATGAAAGGTGGGTGGGTGGCTCATTTATTAGAAGTTAAGACCAACATCTATAAATGTTCCTAAGTGGCCTTATACTTATCAAGGGTAGAATGATGCTAGAACTAATATAATTAAATTTTAATATAATTAATTTCTAATGCAATGCATATTAATTAAATTTTTCAAATTAGAAATGCTTGAAATTTAAAAAAAGCCTTATAAATAGTTTTTTTAGAAAGATTAGACTTTCTCATATCCAACACCTCATCCTCATAGGTTAGATTATCTGGACTCTACCAACATACGGGAAAGTGTCTTAAAGCAAGGAGAGAAAAAATGTATTAATATGCATATGACCCCAGACGATTCTGACAATTTCCTAAGTCGTTAGATTTATATGTAATTTAATTCATAAAATTTTAATTTTAATTACGACTATAAAAGATTTAATTCTTAAAGAGCCTAGCAATATTAGGCACACACACATATAAGAAAGAAATCTAGAAAAAACAGACAATTTCTACGATGCAAATAAAATAAACACATCAATATAAATAAAAATATCATAGTAAAAGAAAGTCTATGACAAGTGTCATTTAAGTATAACCCAGGATCTGCAAAAAAATTATGGTGGCCAGGCTCCATTGACAACAACTTTGATTCTAATCCTACTAAACGACGCAAGTCTTAAAAATATGACATTTCATCTTCGTCTTCGTATTCAAGTTATTCTAAGGATCGCCTTCCTTCAGTCTTCGTAGGATTTATCCTTCAGAAGGGTACCCAAATGAGAAAGAAATTTCATATGAAAGGCCTTTTTTTTCCTTTGGATCCCTGGTATTTGAAATGCCTTATTTTTTAAGGCTTTCACAACTCAATATATTACATACAAATTACATTTACATTATAAAAAAGAAAATCTAAACTCTTCTATATGGTTATCTTAAGTAGTTAATATAAAATAACCCAAGCAATTATATATGAAAATAAAAATACTCATGTCAATCACACTTGGTCATGCTCTTATTTATTTGGGGGCTAAGCGACTAAAGATATACAACAAGCTTTTATATATAATTTATTTATGATTTTAGTCCACTTTATTAGAGCTGCATAAGCATGACCACCAATAAAAAATATTATTAGTATCAAGATCTCCCCTAACTTATGGGTAATCTATCACACAACACATCATAAAAAAAGTGTGGTTATAAAAGAAATATCTCAATAATCATCATAACAGAATAATCAGCACATATGCTAAATGCAAAAGCGTCACATCACAGAGACAGAAAAGAAAATCATCGACCTAACTTAGAGCTAAAAGTGTCCGCTACACCAATAATTCATGTGTGTGTAAGTAGTGTCATATGCCTTTTAGATATGTCTTATATTGATGTGCTATTAGATTGCAATGTGTTTGTGGATAAGACTTTGTAAAGGTAAAAGTGGGATTTTAGGTTAATCGTCTTTTATGTATTAATGTTCTTAGGGTCTTTTAGTTATATTTTAGTTTGGTTTGGTTTTAGTTTTAATGCTCGTCTGATGTATTCTTAAAGGCTTTAGTTGGTCATACGGATCCTTAGAAGGGTCAGGGTCAGCTCTATCTCGTTAAGTCTAAAAGTCCAAAATGCTCAACAAAGAGGATTTATAATCATTGATTTCCAATATACTTTAAGTATATATTTTAAATAAATAGATAAATTAATTTTACGATAAATTTAAGTTTTTGATTATCTGAAAGTATTTTTAAATAAATACTTATTTTTTGGAAAATTTTAATGGTATTTTTTCTTTTTTAGGATTAAAAATAGAATTATTATGAATTCTAAGTTAGAGGTTATTTTATAATGATTTTTATAAAATTATTAATATATAAATAAAAATTAATTTTTAAATTATTAATTATCAGTAAGTTTCTAAATTTGAAAAGAATTATTTAAAATATATGAAGGTATTTTTTATAATTTTGTGGAAATAATTTGATTTTATAATTTTAATTATTCTAATTAAGAATTTTACAACATATAGATAAGAAATTAATTATCTTAAAAATATATCAATCCTTGGACCATTAAATTTAGATTCAAATATTTGATTAAGCTTATTGATATTTAAATAAAACTTTTATTTTGATTTTTTATTATTTAAAATATTTAAATAATTATGAGAATATTAATTTATGTATTTTAAATTGTTGAAATATAAAAATATTCATATAAAAGAATAATATAAGTTATAATTAAAAATTAATTTTAAATTTAATTCATATTTTTAAAATGATTATTTAAAATAGTTTATATAAATATTTATTTTTATAAAATATTTATAGAAAAGATAAGCAAAATATCAATTAATTTTTAAAATGAGGGAGTTTATTTATATTTTAAAATAATATGATATTTAAAGTTTTTAATTTAATGATAAGGGAATTAAATTATATAATTTTGATATTTATATTTTTTTTATTTAAAAATAATTGTTTAAATAATTTTTGAAAGATTTTTAATAAAGGTTTTAAAAATAATTATAAAACTATTTTTTTAAATTCAATAATCTATGGCGCCTATAGGGCGTTCCCCTGTTGGATCTGTGATCCCTCAATCATTTGTCTATATGGACGACGATTAAAAGATCGCTAGTCTTAATGATTGCGTGCATGATTGATAGGGAATATTATATGCCATAGGAGAGCATAATGAGTTTACACCGTAGTGTTTATTAACTATAGCGGATAGTAAAATGGCTGAACGGACGTTCGTTCGCAGAGCATAAACTTGTTTTCATCGGTCAAAAAACGATTGTGATCTCTGAGGGTCGTATCGAACCTTTGGAAATGATGGGATATTTGGTTGATTTCGGAGATCAACCCGTTCGTGGGTTATCTCCGTGACAGGCGTCTAAATCCTAAACATTAGATTGTATTTGCAATACAAATGTATTATGAAGGAATATTAGAACACTAAATTGTATAGTAAACAAGGTTTAATAAAGGAAGAAGAAGTCATGGCGGTATAAGAAACTTAAAACGGTATCGAAAACACTATTCAAAAAGATAGCTTTAATGTTGTTGTGACATATATCTAGACGTTTGAGAAGATTTAAGACATATTGATCTTCGGATTAGAGAGTTCGAGTTGTATTTGAGTCTGTGTAGATTAGTCCTTCTTTATTATTTAAATCCTAGGTTATCATTGAGTTTGAAAAGTAGTGGAATTTCGTCGTGAATTTTTTATCTCATCTCTTTGAATGTTGTGTTCTCGGTTCGCCGAGAGTATTTTCTTCACTCTTGATAGCAAAGGAGGAATTTGAAGTATGTTTTTTACTTGTGGAATTGGTGTGGAGTAACTATGGGAGTCTACACTAGTAGGTTCAGGTGGCTTTGGGGAGAAGGCTAATAGAAAAAGTCTCTAGCTGAGCCTAAAAGGCTAATATGTATGAGCAAGCTTGGATGGCGGTCCTATTGGAAGCAGATCAATATGATGTTTATAATTGGAGATATTGGCTCCTTTAATTGCCGTGGTTTGGTCAGGCATCGATTATGAAACTATTTAATTGTCATTAAAAGGGTGGATTTTTTATGGAATAAAGTCGAATTTGACCATATAGTCAGATTAGGTTGTCGTAGTACATGGTCAATTAGACCAATATGAGTTAGTGGTAGTGATGAGCAATAAGATGGTT